>NC_143046.1:39977500-40277500 GCF_057628025.1 Oncorhynchus mykiss | reverse complement strand
CTTCCATGGTGTCCTCCCATGAACACCATTCTTGTTTAGTGTTTTACGTATCGTAAATTCATCAATAGAGATGTTAGCATGTTCCTGAGATTGCTGTAAATCTATAGCTGACACTAGGATTCTTCTTAACCTCATTGAGCATTCTGAACTGTGCTCTTGCAGTCATCTTTGCAGGATGGCCACTCCTAGGGAGAGTAGCAACAGTGCTGAACTTTTTCCATTTATAGACAATTTGTCTTACCGTGGACTGATGAACATCAAAGCTTTTAGAGATACTTTTGTAACCCTTTCCAGTTTTATGCAAGTCTACATTTCTTCTGGGATATCTTTTGTTCGAGGCATGGTTCACATCAGGCAATGCTTCTTGTGAATAGCAAACTCACATTTTGTGAGTGTTTTTTTATAGGGCTCTAAACAACATCTCCAATCTCGTCTCATTGATTGGACTCCAGGTTAGCTGACTCCTGACTCCAAATAGCTTTTGGAGAAGTCATTAGCCAATGGGTTCACATACTTTTCCCAACTTACACTGTGAATGTTTAAATGATATATGCAATATAGACAAGAAAAAGACAATAATGTGTGTGTTATTAGTTTAAGCACACTATGTTTGTCTATTGTTGTGACTTAGATGAAGATCAGATCAAATTTGATGACCAATTTATGCAGAAATCCAGGTAATTCCACACTTTTTCTTGGCACTGTATATTGTAGACACACAAGGATGCCTCGTGATTTAGCCTGGTCCCAGATCTGTTTGTGCTGTCTTGCCATCTCCTATGGCCATTGTCATACCAATGGTACAAACTGATCTTGGACCAGGCTACAATTGGCTCAAGAGCCAGGAATACCACAAGGGGACCAATCACAAGAGTGACACCAGGGTGAAGTCTCAAGGTTACAAGGCCAGGGATCACAAGGTCAGGGTTTATTTACTGTTACCTTTAATGGCCCTCTCCACTTTGACTTTATGACAAAAAAGTAAAAAGGAAAGAAAGGGATGTCTACTTAAGCGATTAAAGTCGTAGTACGCCATGTTACGAGCTAAGCAACAAGATCTTTCTATAAGAACTACAATACTACTCTATATTGTTTATATACAGTGCATTCGGAAAGTATTCAGAGCCCTTGATTTTTTCTTTTACAGCCTTATTCTAAAATGGATTGAAAAAAATCTCCTCATCAATCTAAACACAATACCCCATCAAGATGAAACGAAAACAGGTTTTCAGAAACTTTTGCCAAATGTATTAAAAATAAAAAACAGAAATACCTTATTTACATAAGTATTCAGACCCTTTGCTATGAGACTCGAAATTGAACTCAGATGCATCCTGTTTCCATTGATCATCTTTGAGATGCTTCTACAACTTGATTCGAGTCCACCTGTGGTAAATCCAATTGAATGAACATGATTTGGAAAGGCACACACTTGTAAGTCCCAAAGTTGACAGTGCATGTCAGAGCAAAAACCACAGATCTGGGGAAGGGTACCAAAACATTTAAGCAGCATTGAAGGTCCCCAAGAACACAGTGTCCTCCATCATTCTTAAATGGAAGAAGTTTGGAACCACCAAGACTATTCCTAGAGCTGGCCGCCTGGCCAGACAGAGCAATCGTGACCGATGGTCTTCAGAGTTCTTCTGTGGAGATGAGAGAACCTTCCAGAAGGACAACCATCTCTGCAGCACTCCATCAATCATGCCTTTATGGTAGTGGCCATACAGTAAAAGGCACATGATAGCCCACATGGAGTTTGTCAAAAGGCACCTAAAGGACTCTCAGACCATGAGAAACAAGATTCTCTGGTCTGATGAAACCAAGATTGAACTCTTTGGCCTGAATGCCAAGCGTCACATCTGAAGGAAAACTGGCATCATCCCTACGGTGAAGCATGGTCGTGGCAGAATCATGCTGTGGGGATGTTTTTCAGCGGCAGGGACTGGGAGACTAGTCAGGTTTGAGGGAAAGATGAACAGAGCAAAATACAGAGTGATCCTTGATGAAAACCTGCTCCAGAGCGCTCAGTCTCTGAATGTCCTTGATTGGCCCAGCCAGAACCCAGACTTGAATCAGATCGAACATCTCTGAAGAGACCTGAAAATATCTGTGCAGCGACACTCCCCATCCACCTGACAGAGCTTGAGAGGATCTGCAGAGAAGAATGGGAGAAACTCCCCAAATACAGGTGTGCCAAGCTTGTAGTGTCATACCCAAGAAGACTTGAGGCTGTAATCACTGCCAAAGGTGCTTCAACAAAGTGCTGAGTAAAGGGTCTGAATACTTATGTAAATGTGATAATTCAATTTTTTTTAAATGCTGTTTTTGCTTTGTCATTATGGGGTATTGTGTGTAGATTGATGAGTCGGAAAAAACAAATGAATCCATTTTAGAATAGGGCTGTAACATAACAAAATGTGGAAAACGTCAAGGGGTCTGCATACTATCCGAATGAACTGTATACATACACTGAGTGTACAAAACCTTAGGAACACCTTTCTAAAATTGAGTTGCACCCCCCTTTGCCCTCAGAGCAGCCTCAGTTCGTCAGGGCATGTACTCTAACATGTGTCGAAAGCGTTCCACAGGGATGCTGGATTTCTTTATAATAACAGCTTCATCTCAATTCTAGTCAGGTTTTAGAGCCAAGCATAGTACAATAACTGTGGGAACTAAAGTTGTAGAGGCTCAGGACTGTGTTTCCCTTTTTTATAGATTTTTTGAAGGTCTTCGACACTGTTTACCATGACCTGCTGTTGTATAAACTTAAAAAAGGTTGGTTTATGTGTTGAAGCATTGGATTGGTACTGACAGAACACAGTGTGTAGCACAGCAAGGTTATGAAATCGGAGTTTCGAAGGATTACGAAATGAGTTGCCCGGGGCTCAATTTTTGATCCGATCCTTTTCACGGTGCATATAAATTATATAGGGAAGACTGTTGACTGCATTGATAACTTGACCAAGAAACGGAAGTTGAAATTAGATTTTTATTTTAGGAACAAATCTTGCTCTTCAACGTCAGGCAGAAATGATCTTGTTCAAAGCATTTTCCTATTGGTGCTGGATTATGGTGATATTGTCTCGATGCAGGCCTCGGCAAGTACCTTAAAAACTCTGGACACTGTGTATCATAGTGCTTTAAAATGTATCACAAATGCTAGAGCACTCACCCATCACTGTGAATTGCATGCTATGGTGCAATGGACCTTTCTCTCCACCAGGAGGCTAAAGCCCCGGTATACCTTCGTACACAAAGCATTGATGGGACAACTCCCTTTGTATCTCTGTTCCTTACTGACCAGATCAGTCACTCGATACAGTCTTTGTTCACAGTCGCTGCTGTTCTTGTCTGTTCCTAAGGCTAGAACTGAGATGAGGAAGCCTTATTTTTCCCATAATGCCCCTTCATCCTGGCGCATGCTTCAAAAGATATTCAAGTTAAGGAGTTAGTGTCCTTGCCTGTTTTAAGACTCTGATCGCCGCGACTTGTTTTTGATAGTTGCGGTTATTTTGAATCTTCTACCGTATCTGCAATTTGTGACACTTTGTCTTCTGTGTGTATTTGTATTTTTTTGTCATATTTTATGTACATGCTGCTGTTTCCCTGTTTGGCTTTCTTGCATGTGTCCCTCGCAAAATATATATTTTAACATCATTAGGTCTTACCTGGTTAAATAAAGGTTAAGTAATACATAAATAAAATAATGTTTTGTACACTCAGGGTATTCTTAAAAGATCCTCATAACTTGTGTCCAATTTGAGGACAGCATTGTCAGTGTGGTAGAGAATAAAAACAATGACAGCATCGGTCTGAAAGAGGAAATGATATCATAAGTACAGGACATACCACCAGCCATACGGAGCGCTCCGTCCATTGCAGGACAGACCTCTTTCCCCAATTCCTCATGAATCTTCCCTCCAAGCAGAGGACCCACATCTGAGGATGGGGAAATAGCATCATTGTGTATTCGGGCTAGGGTCAATTCCATTTGAATTCAGGACGTTAATAAATAGATGTTAAAATTCCAATTTCTCTCACAGAAAAGCAATGGAGAAGAATTGGAATTGCAGTTGACATCCTCAATCGACAGAATTGAAATGAAATTGGACCACAACTCTGTTATGTATCTACTTAATGTTCAATATGCTGTTAACTTGATATGGCCATAAGATTCAGAGTTTTGTGCAGCAGACTGAACAGAGACAATATGGAGACGTGGCCTCAGGCGCTGTACTTACTATCCAAGTCAGAAATGACTTTGTTCTTGGCAGTGGCGTATTGTGCTATTAGATAATCAACTTGCTGTGAAAAGAAGAGCAGAACAAAGTCACAGAAATTGAGACACGTGAGTCTGTTTTTTTTGTCTGAGATTATTTGCTGTTGTTTTTTGGTCCGAGATTGTGTTACTCTGTCAGTTTCTCTCTATCTCACACATACCCACGCACCTATTACTGTATGTACGCACACACCCCTTTGAGAAACATACAATATACATGTAATCTAACCATCTCTTACATTCTCGACTTAGCCTTGTGTGTGTGCACACCTACAGAAATACTGTCATTGCAGCTATGGTAAAAAAAAAAGCTGTACCGTTGGCGTCTCGTTGGTAAAACTCTGCAGGTCCCTCAGGTTGCTACTGACCAATCTCCTCATGCCTTTGAGCTGTGAGCTCAGGTTCTGGTTAGCTGCATACGCACACAGTACTCCAGCCCTGCGGACAAACAAGAAATACAACCACAGAGAACATTAAAAGAGATATAGGCTAGCACACACCAAAATAAGTGCATTTTAAATATTGTAATCCAGATATTCTAAGCTTTATGGCTGCAATTAAATCTAGAATCGGCTTCCTATTTCGCAAAACAAAGCCTCCTTCACTCATGCTGCTAAACATACCCTCGTAAAACTGACTATCCTACTGATCCTTAACTTCGGCGATGTCACTTACAAAATAGCATCCAACACTCTACTCAGCAAACTGGATGTAGTCTATCATAGTGCCATCTGTTTTGTCACCAAAGCCCCATGTACTACCCACCACTGTGACCTGTATGCTCTCGTTGGCTGGCCCTCGCTACATATTCGTCGCCAAACCCACTGGCTCCAGGTCATCTATAAGTCTATGCTAGGTAATGCCCCGCCTTATCTCAGCTCACTGGTCACCACAGCAACACCCACCTGTAGCACGTGCTCCAGCGGGTATATTTCACTGGTCACCCCCAAAGCCAACACTTCCTTTGGCCGCCTTACCTTCCAGTTCTCTACTGCCAATGACAGGAACGAATTGCAAAAATCACTGAAGCTGGAGACTTATATCTCCCTCACTAACTTTAAGCATCAGCTGTCAGAGCAGCTTACCGATCACTGTACCTGTACACAGCCAATCTGTAAATAGCACACCCAACTACCTCATCCCCATATTGTTACTTATCCTCTTGCTCTTTTGCACCCCAGTATCTCTACTTGCACATCATCATCTGCACTCCAGTGTTAATGCTAAATTGTAATTTTTTTATGGCCTATTCGCCTATCCTATTTATTTCCTTACCTCCCTACTCTTCTACATTTGCACACACTGTACATATATATTTATATTGTGTTATTGACAGTACATTTGTTTATGTGTAACTCTGTGTTGTTGTTTTTGTCGTACTGCTTTGCTTTATCTTGGCCAGGTCACAGTTGTAAAAGAGAACTTGTTCTCAACTGACCTACATGGTTAAATAAAGGTTAAATATATATATATATATATATATATTTAAAAATTACACAGGCAGCCCAATTCTGTTATTTTCCCACTAATTGGTCTTATGACCCAACAGATCAGCTCTTTTTCCAAAAATTGGGCAAAAGATCAGAATTGGGTTGCCGGTGTAAATGCAGTCTTTATATGCTTATGATTTTGTTGAAAGGCAATTCATGTCAAACTTTTGTTCACACCTTCTGTCTATACAGTTATGAATCCTGTACAGACCTCTAATCAGTTTAGAAATACCACAAATAATCATTGGAGTTGAAACATACTTTGAACTAAGGCATGGAGCCAGCTAATGACTGTACATGATGTCCTGTCATCTATTGCCTTTATTGCTTTTCATTATTTTTGATTGTTTGTATGTGTTGTATTGTATGCACCACTCCACACAGAAGTTTTGGGGTGAGGGGCAATTAAGTTGTTTGGATTTGAATGTCCATCTCTCCTTGGCCACATAGCCAACCATTATGACATCACCTGCTTCAGAAAGCTTTGTTCGCCGTGGAAACCATCAATAACATTCTAAAATCCACAACATTCTAGAAACAGAATCAACATTCCCCCCATAAACACTTTCACCTTCTGAGAAGACAGGTTGTTTTGAGACAATCTGTGTACCTTTTTATTGCTAAAATGTCGCTGCATCTGTATAATGATGGCTACGAGTCTGACTCCCACTATCAGCCTGACCAGGGCTACGACTCAGGCTTTGAATCTGAATTGGAGTCAGAAGACCCCTTAGAAGAGTCCAGAGAAGTGGGCCTCTTCATCGAGCCCCCACCCTCCTCATCCTCAGATCAAGATCAGGTCCGTGAAGTCCCAGTGGCTAGGACCCATGCCCAGAGGGCTGAGGTGGACCAGGCAGTGGCCCTGGCCACGGCCCCTGTGGACCCGGAGGTCATGGTGGGCGAGCACAATGAGATTCTCCAGAGCTCCGGCCCTGAGATCACCAGAGCACCTATCTGTCTCATACTTGCCCCTCAGGTGGTTCCATCGTGGGTCACCTGGTTTAGAAGCAGAGAGGCAGAACCAGAAAGCACTCACTCAGACAGTTCTTTGAGCAATGGCGAGTATAAAATTCCAAGTTTATTAGGAAAACATCATCGCATAGAACGTTTTTGAAGACAAATGCTGTCTTTTAAGTGTGACCGATTGTGCGTATTGTCTTTCATTCCGCAGTTTATAATGGTTTAGACGTGAAGTGTCAAGAGTCTCCCGTAAGAGATCCGGAGGACCAGAGGGTCCCGCTCACCAAGAGAATGAGAGGATCAGAGGACTCTGACAGTTTCCTGATCCCTAGGTTGCCACCATGGGTCACCTTCAAGAGGACCAGGGAGTCCGGCCCTTCTAGCAGCCCAGGCTGTTTCCAACTAGAAGGCTCATCATCGAAGAAATGGAAGAGGTAGTCTGTCTTTTGATCTCTTTAATGTTTTATCTTGTGTTTTTTTCATTTATATAGACAGTACCAGTCAAATGTTTGGACACACCTACTCATTCAAGGGTTTTTCGTCATAGTTCTATATTTTCTACATTGTAGAATAATATTGAAGACATCGAAACTATGAAATGACACATATGGAATCATGTAGTAACCAAGAAAGTGTTCAACAAATGAAAACATATTTCATATTGTAGATTCTTCAAAGTAGCCACACTTTGCCTTGGTGACAGCTTTGCACACTCTTGGCATTCTCTCAACCAGCTTCACTTGGAATGCTTTTCCAACAGTCTTGAAGGAGTTCCCACATATGCAGTGCACTTGTTGGCTGCTTTTCCTTCACTCTGCGGTCCAACTCATCCCAAACCATCTCAATTGGGTTGAGGTCGAGTGATTCTGAAGGCCATTCTTGGTCAAATAGCCGTTACACAGCCTGGAGGTGTATTTCAGATCATTGTCCTGTTGAAAAACAAATGATAGTCCCACTAAGAGCGAACCAGATGGGATGGTGTATATCGCTGCAGAATGCTGTGGTAGCCATGCTGGTTAAGTGTGCCTTGAATTCTAAATAAATCACTGACAGTGTCACCAGCAAAGCACCCCCACAACATCACACATCTTCCTTCATACTTCACGGTAGGAACTACACATGTTGAGATCATCCGTTCACATACTCCGCGTCTCACAAAGGCACATCGGTTGGAACCAAAAATCTAAAATTTGGACTCATCAGACCAAAGGACAGATTTCCAACGGTCCAATGTCCATTGCTCATTTCTTGGCCCAAGCTGTCATGGTTCCACCAGGGCCCTAGAGAATTTTTTTGTTACTCAGGTGTTGCTTATCATTTCATTTCAGCACCTGGGTCCAACCCCACCTCATCACAGCATGTTTCTGCCACAACATTGACCCAGCAGAGATCAACCAGATTAGAGGTCATAACCTATCAAGGAGCACTGTTGGGAAGATGGCAAGAACAAATCCACGAGACCCTCCGGGCACTCACCGATTCCTTCTGTCCACGGCACGCCCCCAATTCAGGAGGAGCCAATGCCCAAGTCTCATCGCCCAGTGCTACGGGCGCCGCTGCAGTTCCTCCAGGGAACCTGCACCAGAAACCCAAGATCCCAGCCCCCTGAGCGGTATGACGGCCACCCGGGAGGATGTAAGGGTTTCCTCACTCAGTGCTCTCTGGTGTTTGAGCTACAGTCCTCCTCGTTCCACACTGATCGGGCCATGATCGCCTACATCCTATCTCTGCGTCAGGGCCCTGGCGTGGGCAACGGCTTTGTGGGCAACGGCTTTGTGGGAACAGCAGCCACCATCCGGCAGCTCCATATTAGCCTCTACTGCCGAGCTGTGTCAAGTCTTTGACCACCCAGTCGATGGGCGAGAAGCAGCAAGGCGACTGTTCAGACTCCGCCAAGGGGCCCGATCTCCATCCAAGAAGCCAAGAGGTTGAATGCTCGCCAGGCTAGGTGGGCTCTGTTTTCTAACCAGTTCGATTTCACACTAGCCTATCGCCCGGGATCCAGGAATCATAAAGCAGACCCCCTACAATGTCTCTAAGGAGGAGAGGGACCCCGATAACCTGACCCCGTGCGGGGGACCCACTAACAGACTTTACATTCCGCGATCAACCTGGTCCCGACTACTACAATGGGGGCGCTCCTCTAAATTAACTGGGCATCCAGGGGTTAATCGGATACTGGAGTTCCTGAGGTGGATATTCTGGTGGCTCCGCGGCTGGATCCACTCCTGAGGGGGCGGGGGTACTGTCATGATTCCTCCTGGCAGCAGAGACCGCCCTAGATACTTTGTTACTCAGGTGTTGCTTACCATTTCATTATGATTTCCCTTTTAAAAGAGGTGTGTTTTCTGTCCTTGTTTGCAGAAGCTTGATTTTGGTTGCCCTGTGTGTTTGTCGCCTGAGTAAGTTTCTAGTCGTTGTGTTTGTTGTTTTTTCAGTATTACTGTGATCTTTCTGTTACCTTATTGTTTTTCAGTGAAGTATTTACTATATCCTAAACCATTGATGCCTTGTCTGGTCCATTTGCTGCACCTGGGTCCAACCCCACAAGCAAGTCTCTCTTTATTATTAGTGTCCTTTAGTAGTGGTTTCTTTGCAGCAATTCGACCATGAAGGCCTGATTTACGCAGTCTCCTCTGAACAGTTGATGTTGGATGTGTCTGTTACTTGTAACTCTAAGTTACCTCTGCAGCAGAGGTAACTTTGGGTCTTCCTTCCCTGCGGTGGTCCTCATGAGAGCCAGTTTCATCATAGCGCTTGATGGTTTTTGCGACTGCCCTTAAACCCTTTCTTGAAAAGTTCTTGAAATTTTCCAGATTGACTGACCTTCATGTCTTAAGTTAATGATGGACTGTCATTTCTCTTTGCTTATTTGAGCGGTTCTTGCTATAATATGGACTTGGACTTTTAGGGCAAATAGGGCTATCTTCTGTATACCACCCTTACCTTGTCACAACACAACTGACTGGCTCAAATACGTTAAGAAGGAAATAAATTCCACAAATGAACTTTTAACAAGGCACACTTGTTAATTGAAATGCATTCCAGGTGACTACCTGATGAAGCTGGTTGAGAGAATGCCAAGAATGTGCACAGCTGTCCTCAAGGCAAAGGGTGGCTATTTTGAAGAATCTCAAATATATTTTGATTGGTTTAACACTTTTTTTTGGTGACATGATTCCATATGTGTTATTTCATAGTTTTGATGTCTTCACTATTAAAAATAAAGAAACCCTCGAATGAGTAGGTGTGTCCACTTTTGACTGGTACTGTATATATATTTTTTTGTGTCTTAGGGAGACTTGAAAGGCACTTAAAATCAAATGTATTATTAGGTCAGTTGAGGAGAGTGACATTGCCATTGTCCCAAATGTGACAAGGCCCAAGTATAGGAGAACATGGGAATTAAACCTTTGCCCAGGACGTTCTGAGTCCGTGGGAACCAATCGGAAGAGACAGAGGGTCTGATGAGGACACTGACTCAACTCAACTGACGTTATAAAATAATTGTACTGTCTTTTTTCTATATTAATAGAAAATAAAAATGTTTTAGATCTGCGATCTGATTTGTCCTTATCTGTCTTATGATTACTTAAGATTTGAAAACATATATAAACACCATGTAAAGTGTCAGTCCCATGTTTCAAGACCTGAAATAAAAAATCCCAGAAATGTTCCAAAAAAGCTTATTTTTCTTCAATTCTGTGCAAAAATGTGTTTACATCCCTGTTAGTGAGCATTTCTCCTTTGCCAAGATTATCCATCCACCTGACAGGTGTGGCATATCAAGAAGCTGATTAAACAACCTTGTGCTGGGGACAATAAAAGGCCACTCTAAAATGTGCAGTTTTTTCACAGCCATTGAAGAGGAGTGGGACAACATTCCACATGCCACAATCAACAGCCTGATAACGTCGATGCGAAGGAGATGTGTCGCACTGCATGAGGAAAATGGTGGTCACACCAGATACTGACTGGTTTTCTGATCCACACCCCAACCTTTTCTTTTAAGGTATCTGTGACCAACAGATGCCTTTTTGTATTCCCAGTCATATGACATCCATAGATTAGGGCCTAATACATTTATTTAAATTGACTTATTTCCTTATATGAGCTGTAACTCAGTAAAATCTTTGAAATTGTTGTATGTTGCATTTATATTTCTGTACAGTGTAAATAACACCAAATTGTACCTAATAAATGTCTCTTAATATTTTAGCTGTTCTTGCCATAATATGGAATGCGTTCCAGGTGACGACAATCTGCCCATCTCTGCCCATTCACGAAAATGGTTCGCTCCTACAGACAAATCATATTCAAACCAAATCAAGCTTTATTTATACAGCACATTTCAGACTTGGAATGCAATGCGCTTTACAGAAAAAAAAAACAATGAAAATAAAAGCTGAAATATTTACTAAACAACAAACACAAAATAAAAAACTAAAGAATGACAAACTGAACAACTAAAAAGCACTCTAAGGAAAAGCAAAGCTAAAAATGTGTTTTAAGATAAACATTTTAAATATGTCCACAGTTTCAGCTGGGGGCATAATAACTAAAGGCTGCCTCTTCATGCCTCTTGGTCCTAGGCTTTGGGACAGTTAAAAGGCCAGTGCCAGAGGACCTGCGTGAGTCACCTAGCCGTGGCTTGCTATATAAAGCAGGCAGACAAGCATCAAGGCATTCAGTTACTGTTTGATTCGACGTTAGAATGGGCAAAACCAGTGACCTAAACGACTTTGAGTGTGGTATGATCATCGGTGCCAGGTGCACCGGTTCCAGTATCTCAGAAACGGCCGTCCTCATGGTCTTTTCACACATGACAGTGTCTAGGGTTTACCGAGAATGGTCTGCGGCTATCCTGTGGGCGAAAACAGCTCGTTGACAAGAGGTCGAAGGAGAATGGCAAGAATTGTGCAAGCTAACAGGCGGGCCACAAACAGGGAAATAACGGCAACAGTGGTATGCAGAACGGCATCTCGGAACGCACAACTCGTCGGTCCTTGTCACGGATGGTCTATTGCAACTCCTATCAGCCAAAACAAGAAGAAGTGGCTCCAGTGGGCACGCGATCACCAACACTGGACAATTGAGGAGTGGAAAAACATTGCCTGGTCCAACGAATCTCGGGTCCTGTTGCGTCCTGCTTGACGGCAGAGTCAGGATTTGGCGAAAGCAAAACAGGCAAAAGCAAAACAGGCAAACTGCCTGGTGGCGGTGGTGTAATGGTGTAGGGAATGTTTTCCTGGCACAAGTTAGGTCCCTTGATATCAATTGAGCAACATTTCCATGACCTGAATAATTCAGGCTGTTCTGGAGGAACTAGATGGGTGTACCTAATAAATTAAACATTTTCAGATAATTGACAAAAATACTTCATGGAATCCTTGTATAAGCACAGCAATAACATATAAATGCCAGCAGGTGGCAGTACAAGTCCTTGCAGCAAAACCCCGACCTGTTCCACCATCATTATAGGAATAGTGTACAGGGCCTAAAATTTAATACAGACTAACTGACCAACCGAATCTGCTTATGCCCCCCCCCCCCCCTCCTCTGGGAAAGTTAACTAATTTAAAATGAAAAATACACACTGAAATGGTTGAAGGTGGAATGCTGTGGCTCACTCAACTGAAATGATTTGAGATCTAGGCTTTACACTCTGTCATGTAACCTTTCAGGCAGTAAACATACTGTAAAGTACATGCTAAACACGTTACTGCATATTGTGAATAACTTATACATCTAAAAGAGTCACTTCCGTACATAAAATAGTCCATACTGTGGCTCTGTGTGTTGTGCTTCTAGTGTTAATTAGCTCCAGGAACATCAACGGGAACCTTGTCCATATTTTAAGTCCTAATTTCCATGATTCCTTCTATCCCTCCTGAATACTAACCCTAGTTTCTAAAATGGTCAGAGCTTGATGAATACTAACCCTAGTTTCTAATATGGTCCGAGTTGCTAAATAATAACCTTATTTTCTAAAAACGGTCCGAGTTGCTAGGTCAGGGGCTCCCAAAAGTTTTTGGCCCACGACCCCATTATGATATTAGAAAATGATTGCGACGTGAAAAAAAATACAATTTTAATTTCCCAAAAATATTTGACCCCTTTTTTTGATCATGTCTCATCGCTGCAACTCCCAACGGGCTCGGGAGGCGAAGGTCTAGTCATGCGTCCTCTGTTAAACATGACCCGCCTTACTGCAAATTATTCTGACGTAATGTCTCTTCTCTCACCACCACTAATGAGATACAGTGCCTTGCGAAAGTATTCAGCCCCCTTGAACTTTGCGACCTTTTGCCACATTTCAGGCTTCAAACATAAAGATATAAAACTGTATTTTTTTGTGAAGAATCAACAACAAGTGGGACACAATCATGAAGTGGAACGACATTTATTGGATATTTCAAACTTTTTTAACAAATCAAAAACTGAAAAATTGGGCGTGCAAAATTATTCAGCCCCTTTTACTTTCAGTGCAGCAAACTCTCTCCAGAAGTTCAGTGAGGATCTCTGAATGATCCAATGTTGACCTAAATGACTAATGATGATAAATACAATCCACCTGTGTGTAATCAAGTCTCCGTATAAATGCACCTGCACTGTGATAGTCTCAGAGGTCCGTTAAAAGCGCAGAGAGCATCATGAAGAACAAGGAACACACCAGGCAGGTCCGAGATACTGTTGTGAAGAAGTTTAAAGCCGGATTTGGATACAAAAAGATTTCCCAAGCTTTAAACATCCCAAGGAGCACTGTGCAAGCGATAATATTGAAATGGAAGGAGTATCAGACCACTGCAAATCTACCAAGACCTGGCCGTCTCTCTAAACTTTCAGCTCATACAAGGAGAAGACTGATCAGAGATGCAGCCAAGAGGCCAATGATCACTCTGGATGAACTGCAGAGATCTACAGCTGAGGTGGGAGACTCTGTCCATAGGACAACAATCAGTCGTATATTGCACAAATCTGTCCTTTATGGAAGAGTGGCAAGAAGAAAGCCATTTCTTAAAGATATCCATAAAAAGTGTTGTTTAAAGTGTGCCACAAGCCACCTGGGAGACACACCAAACATGTGGAAGAAGGTGCTCTGGTCAGATGAAACCAAAATGTAACTTTTTGGCAACAATGCAAAACATTATGTTTGGCGTATAAGCAACACAGCTGAACACACCATCCCCACTGTCAAACATGGTGGTGGCAGCATCATGGTTTGGGCCTGCTTTTCTTCAGCAGGGACAGGGAAGATGGTTAAAATTGATGGGAAGATGGATGGAGCCAAATACAGGACCATTCTGGAAGAAAACCTGATGGAGTCTGCAAAAGACCTGAGACTGGGACGGAGATTTGTCTTCCAACAAGACAATGATCCAAAACATAAAGCAAAATCTACAATGGAATGGTTCAAAAATAAACATATCCAGGTGTTAGAATGGCCAAGTCAAAGTCCAGACCTGAATCCAATCGAGAATCTGTGGAAAGAACTGAAAACTGCTGTTCACAAATGCTCTCCATCCAACCTCACTGAGCTCGAGCTGTTTTGCAAGGAGGAATGGGAAAAAATGTCAGTCTCTCGATGTGCAAAACTGATAGAGACATACCCCAAGCGACTTACAGCTGTAATCGCAGCAAAAGGTGGCGCTACAAAGTATTAACTTAAGGGGGCTGAATAATTTTGCACGCCCAATTTTTCAGTTTTTGATTTGTTAAAAAAGTTTGAAATATCCAATAAATGTCGTTCCACTTCATGATTGTGTCCCACTTGTTGTTGATTCTTCACAAAAAAATACAGTTTTATATCTTTATGTTTGAAGCCTGAAATGTGGCAAAAGGTCGCAAAGTTCAAGGGGGCCGAATACTTTCGCAAGGCACTGTAGGTGTGCTTGATGCATGGCGTGTCAGAGCTTCCCAAAGTCATGGGGTGTGGTCGACAGTGCGCACCTCATCTCTACTGTCACATCCAACCTGGGTTGATATTTGGTTTTAATTCCGATGAGAGCACTGAATCCAGCTTCCTACAGATATGATCTGGCAGAGGGTAGCCTACCATGAGTTTTATGGTGCTTTCACGGAAACGGAAACATGGCTTACTCGAGACGCGCTATCGGAGTCGGTACAGCCAGCTGGTTTCTTCACGCAACGCGCAGACAGAAACAAGCATCTTTCTGGTAAGACGAAGGGCGGGGGTGTAAGCCTTATGATTTACGAGACGTGGTGTGATCATATCAACATACAGGAACTCTATAGAAGTCCTTCTGTTCACCTGAATTCCTCACAATCAAATGCCGACCGCATTATCTACCTAGAGAAATCTCTTTGATTATAAACCCAGCCGCAACTATCCCCCCCAAGCAGACACATCGATGGACCTGAACGAACTTCATTTGACTCTATGTAAACTGGAAACCACATATCCTGAGGCTGCATTCATTGTAGCTGGGGATTTTAACAAGGCTAGTCTGAAAACAAGGCTCACTAAAGTCTATCAGCATATTGATTGCGCAACCAGGGCTGGCAAAACCCTAGATCATTGTTATTCTAACTTCCGCAACGCATATAAGGCCCTCCCCCACCCTACTTTCGGAAAAGCTGACCACGACTCCATTTTGTTGCTTCCAGCCTATAGACAGAAACTAAATCAGGAAGCTCCCGCGCTCAGGTCTGTTCAACGCTGGTCTGACCAATCGGATTCCACGCTTCAAGATTGCTTCGATCACGTGGACTGGGAGATGTTCCGCATTGCGGCAAACAACAACATTGATGAATACGCTGATTAGGTGAGTGGGTTTCTTAGCAAGTGCATCGGTGATGTTGTACCCACAGCGTCTATTAAAACATTCCCAAACCAGAAACCGTGGATTGATGGCAGCATTCGCGCAAAACTGAAAGCGCGAACCACTGCTTTTAATCAGGGCAAGATGACCGGAAACATGACCGAATACAAACAGTGTAGCTATTCCCTCCGCAAGGCAATCAAACAAGCTAAGCGTCAGTACAGAGACAAAGTAGAGTCACAATTCAACGGCTCAGACACGAGAGGTATGTGGCAGGGTCTACAGTCAATCACGGACTATAAAAGGAAAACCAGCCCGGTCGCAGACCAGGATGTCTTACTCCCAGACAGACTAAACAACTTCTTTGCCCGCTTTGAGGACAATACAGTGCCATGACACGGCCCGCTACCAAAACCTGCGGGCTCTCCTTCATTGCAGCCGATGTGAGCAAAACATTTAAATGTGTCAACCCTCGCAAGGCTGCAGGCCCAGGCGACATCCCCAGCCGCGTCCTCAGAGCATACGCAGACCAGCTGGCTGGTGTATTGACGGACATATTCAATCAATCCTTATCCCAGTCTGTTGCCCCCACATGCTTCAAGAGGGCCACCATTGTTCCTGTTCCCAAGAAAGCTAAGGTAACTGAGCTAAATGACTACCGCACCGTAGCACTCACTTCCGTCATCGTGAAGTGCTTTGAGAGACTAGTCAAGGACCATATCACCTCCACCCTACCTGACACCCTAGACCCACTCTAATTTGCTTAGGTCCACAGACGACGCAATCGCAATCACACTGCACACTGCCCTAACCCATCTGGACAAGAGGAATACCTATGTGAGAATGCTGTTCATCGAGTACAACTCAGCATTTAACACCATAGTACCCTCCAAACTCATCATCAAGCTCGAGACCCTGGGTCTCAACCCCGCCCTGTGAAACTGGGTCCTGGACTTCCTGACGGGCCGCCCCCAGGTGGTGAGGGTAGGTAACAACATCTCCACCCCGCTGATGCTCCACACTGGGGCCCCACAAGGGTGTGTTCTCAGTCCTCTCCTGTACTCCCTGTTCACCCATGACTGCGTGGCTGTGCACGCCTCCAACTCAATCATCAAGTTTGCAGACGACACTACAGTGGTAGGCTTGATTACCAACAACGACGAGACGGCCTACAGGGAGGAGGTGAGGGCTCTCGGAGTGTGGTGTTAGGAAAATAACCTCACACTCAACATCAACAAAACAAAGGAGATGATCGTGGACTTCAGGAAACAGCAGAGGGAGCACCCCCCTATCCACATCGATGGGACAGTAGTGGAGAGGGTAGTAAGTTTTAAGTTCCTCGGCGTACACATCATGGACAAACTGAAATGGTCCAACCACACAGACAGCGTTGTGAAGAAGGCGCAGCAGCGCTTCTTCAACCTCAGGAGGCTGAAGAAATTTGACTTGCCACCAAAAACACTCACAAACGTTTACAGATGCACAATATTACCGGCAGGTACGGCAACTGCTCCGCACACAACCGCAAGGCTCTCCAGGGGGTAGTGAGGTCTGCACAACGCATAACCGGGGGCAAACTACCTGCCCTCCAGGACACCTACACCACCCGATGTCACAGGAAGGCCAAAAAGATCATTAAGAACAACAACCACCTGAGCCACTGCCTGTTCACCCCGCTATCATCCAGAAGGCGAGGTCAGTACAGGTGCATCAAAGCAGGGACCGAGAGACTGAAACACAGCTTCTATCTCAAGGCCATCAGACTGTTTAACAGCCCTCACTAACATACTGACTCAACTCCAGCCATTTTAATAATGAAAAAATTGATGTAATAAATGTATCACTAGCCACTTAAAAAAATGCCACTTTTATATGTTTACATACCCTACATTACATATGTATATACTGTACTCTATACCATCCACTGCATCTTGCCTATGCCGTTCTATACCATCACTCATTTATATATTTTTTTATGCATATATTCTTATTCATTCCTTTACACTTGTGTGTATAAGGTAATTGTTGTGAAATTGTTAGGTTAGATTACTCGTTGGATATTACTGTATTGCCAGAACTAGAAGCACAAGCATTTCGCTACACTCGCATTAACACCTGCTAACCATGTGTATATGACAAATACAATTTGATTTGATTTGATTTCAAGACAACTGGGAACTCTGAAAGATATGAGGTCAAATTAGGACGTCAAGCCTCCCGGGTGGCGCAGTGGTCTAAGGCACTGCATTGCAGCGCTAGCTGTGCTACCAGAGACTCTGGGTTCGAGCCCAGGCTCTGTCGCAGCCGGCCGTGACCGGGAGGTCCATGGGGCGACGCACAATTGGCCTAGCGTCATCTGGGTTAGGGAGGGTTTGGCCGGTAGGGATATCCTTGTCACATCGCGCACTAGCGAATCCTGTGGCGGGCCGGGCGCAGTGCACGCTGACCAGGTTTCTAGGTGTACGGTGTTTCCTCCGACACATTGGTGCAGCTGCCTTCCAGGTTGGATGTGTGCGGTGTTAAGATGCAGTGTGGCTTGGTTGGGTTGTGTTTCGGAGGACGCATGGCTCTCGACCTTTATCTCTCCCGAGTCCGTACGGGAGTTGTAGCGATGAGACAAGACAGTAACTACTAACAATTGGATACCATGAAATTGGGGGTAAAAATATATATATATTTTTAATTCATGACGTCAGTGATCTTCAGGTTGGAATGTCAGAGCTCTAGAAAGAGGCCAGAGTTCCTGAGTTGGAATTCCGAGTTTAACGACCATTCAAAACAATTTTTCTCAGTTGGAGCTTGTTTTTTTCGCAAGTTTCCAGTTGTCTTGAACACACTTAAGTCAGAAGTCAGAGATTTCCGAGTTCCCATTTAGGAGTTCCCAGTTGTTTTGAACACAACATTAATGCTCAGAGGGCGACGGCAGGGTATTCCCTTTGAGTCAGTGTAACGGATGTGAAACGGCTAGCTTAGTTAGTGGTGGTGCGCGCTAAATAGCGTTTCAATCGGTGACGTCACTTGCTCTGAGACCTTGAAGTAGTGGTTCCCCTTGCTCTGCAAGGGCCGCGGCTTTTGTGGAGCGATGGGTAACGATGCTTCGTGGGTGACTGTTGTTGATGTGTGCAGAGGGTCCCTGGTTCGAACCCGGGTATGGGCGTGGGGACAGTTTAAAGTTATACTGTTACATTGATGCTGTTGACCCGGATCACTGGTTGCTGCGGAAAAGGAGGAGGTTAAAAGGGGGGTGAGTGTAACGGATGTGAAACGGCTAGCTTAGTTAGCGGTGGTGCGCGCTAAATAGCGTTTCAATCGGTGACGTCACTTGCTCTGAGACCTTGAAGTAGTAGTTCCCCTTGCTCTGCAAGGGCCGCGGCTTTTGTGGAGCGATGGGTAACGATGCTTCGTGGGTGACTGTCGTTGATGTGTGCAGAGGGTCCCTGGTTCGTGCCCGGGTATGGGCGAGGGGACGGTCTAAAGTTATACTGTTACATCAGGAACCAAAACCCCTCCATAGTGACCCATGAATGTGTTGTCTGTAGCATTAGGTCACATGACAGCTTGATCAGCTGTTCGATTTCACTTACCGGCATGTCATCTGAGCCAGGATCGCAGTCAAACGGATTGGGAAGTAGGTCCCAAAGTGCTCTTCCAAGCAGGAGGTGAGCAGTCATCACTCGTGTGGGACACTTACTGATGCTGTTATTTTATTTTACATCCATTGTGAATGACAACAGTTCCTCTCTCAATGCAACAAAAATCTTTCTAACACTCCCCCTCGATAACCACCAAGCCTTGGTGTGAAATAGAACATTGTCATGATCAGATCCCATATCGCCACATAGTTTCGTGAACAGGTGTGTGCAGTGGATGGGGTTTGATGTAGTTTACAATCAAAGTTACCTGCTGCAGTGTATCTCCGAGTTCTGTGCTCAGCACTTTTCCTGCCATTTGCTCTCGGCGGAAACAATGCGTCTATATGGCAGAGGGACACACATTCATAACTAGAGTGAAGAGGCTTTGCCCCGCCAACGACGGAGCCCCATCTGTGCAAAAGCCCACCATTCAATCCCATACGGAATCTGTTTTTTTGTCAATATAGCCCCGCTGCACACTGAACATCCCGAAGACGTTTCATGCTTGGGAATCATGAGACAGAACAACGTGGCAACACGAATAGCATCTCCTGACATCTATAGTGAACAACAGTCAATGCATGGGGCATCTCAGCCCTCACAGCTAACATCCATTTGGAGAGTTTTCTGAGTCGATCAGGCAGAGTTTCCTCTTGAGGCTAGCAATAGCATACATTCTTTGTTTAACAGTGTTACCTGACAAAGATATTGATGTGAGTTCCTGTGCCTCTGCCTCCCCACACACTGTATTCATCATGTCAGTTTGAGGCCGGTAATATCAACGTCTCTGCAATAGTGTGTGGTTTCATAGAGTAGCGAGCCTACCCATTCACTGTGGGAATGATTCACGTGCAACTGAGACAGAAATTATATATTTATTTTCAGGATTTTGGAAATTATCCCGCGACCCCATTTTCATATCAGGCGACCCCACGGGGGGTCGCAACCCCTAGTTTGGGAACCGCCCTGCTTGGTACGGTAGTGAGAGAGGGGCTTATAAGTAAAGGATTTGAGAAAAGACTGTGGAAGTGTCTATGGAGGTTGAGGTACGCAACCAGCAGCATGTGCTTTTGGGCAAAATGTTAACATTGGTTAAAATGTTAACATGTCCCAAATGGCATTCTATTCCCTATATACTGTAGTGCAAAGTAGTGCACTGTATAGAGAATAGGGTGCATTTGGGATGCCTGGTCAAAGTGCAGTACACAAACAATATTGTACTGCATATGTCATCTATAGAAATATGAAATGTTTTAAAATAATTAGCAAGCAGCTCAATAAAGAGATAGGATGACTCACTGTAAGAATGAGTCAGAATGTCTGTTTTCCTATGGGTTTTGAATGTTTTGATCAGTTGAGATGGAGTGTGTGCATTTGCAGTGTGTGCTTTATGTCTGTGTTAGGAAAATGAGGTAAATTATTATTAGCATGCATTCCGATCTATTTTGAGTCACTCATGAGTCATTCATCCCAGATGTGTGTGTCTGTGTGTGCGGGGAGAGTGGGGGAGTACTATGTACTGTACAGTGTGTTTGTGTGTGTGTGCATGTTTCTTCTGTGTGTGTGTGTGTGTGTGTGTGTATGAACAGTGTCAGCTTCGCAGGGGCATCATGGAGATAAAGGAGAGACATGACCTGGGTAGGTGAATATAATGAGCGTTGTCATTCATGCTCACTCCATCACTCTTCCGCTTATGCTAACGGAATGTTAGCCCTAACGCTTGAGGGTTTACCACCGCTGAGAGATACCCAGCTGTCTCTCTGCTCGGTCTCTCAGGCTGCTGTTCATTCACACTGCATCCCTGGGACTGGAGCTGGTCTCACAGTGTGTGAGAATGCTCTGTGTGTGTGTGTGTGTGTGTGTGTGCGCAGTGTGTGCTCATCATGCATTGAAATGATCATGTGTATGTCATTGGCAGCTGTATCAGAAAGTGTGCAGCCCTAACTGAGAGAGATTGCCCGTTTGCGTGTGGTATGTCCTGAGGTTTTGTGCTGATGCTCATATAGAGACAAGCTCTTGGGAGAGCAAAATGGAAATCATTATGGTGGCTATTGGCTAACATGTAGGTTGCATGGACATGATGCTACTAAAGCTAGGCAGTAGGCATTGAGGCAGGCAGATCAAGGGAGATTCAAAATGGCTGCCAGACGACAAAGGCCTTTTGTGCAACTGCCTCCCTCTCCCTCATTCTCTCACTTTAATGTCCCTTCTCCCATCATTTTCTCTCTCTCTTTCGGTCCCTAACCCATTCAATCTTTCATTCTAATTATCATTCTCTCTCTCCCTCTCTCTCCCTCTCTCTCCCTCTGTGTCAGCATTGTCCAGCAAGGTCAGCGGAATCTCCACCGAACAAAGGGGCTTTGAAGATGGCAGGAACTGTGGAAGAGAATGGACCCTGATCTAGTGACTACATTCTGACCTGAAACCGTAGCTCTCACCAGAGCAGGGAGACTGTCAACAGACTACAGCGTGTGCGACCCCATTCAACGAGTCAACAAAACAAAATGTTTCAGTCGGGAGGAGAAAAACTGCAACTCGTCTTGCGATAGTTAGCTGTATAGCAACTTGACGAAATACGCCGTATGAAATGAATGCCTACAAGAGCAACAAAGTCAACGAGACGTGATAACATAACTCGATAACAAGTCATCATAACTGTGAACACAGTGTAGCGCAAACTGTTGGCCTATAGCAAATCATATAGGCCAGTAATGGCAGTGTAGCATTACACGGTCTAGTGGCTCCATGGCTTTGCTTGGGCTAACAATGGCCTGTATTCAGCTGTGTTGTGCTAGGACAGGACAGTGCTTTCCCAGTCCTCCTCTCTTTCACTCTCTCCAGTCTCTAGAGAGCCCCGTTTCTGTTTTCTATGAATGACAGGGGTGGTCAACACTCTATTCAGGGGCATGCAGGACTATAACAGCCCTGCTCCAACACACCCGATTCAGCCAAACAAGATACGAAAGATACTCACACGAGTGGCTGATCAACAGAATCAGGTGTATTGGAGCAGAGCTGGAGCAAAAGAAAAGCATACCCAGGAGCTTTACAGGAGGAGGGTTGGCCATTGCTACTCTAGATGTACAACGTCCTAACAGGAACTGACCCACAGTCTCACAATCTGGTCTGCAAGATGCAGCATGGAGTAAGATGTTGCCTTTCGTATTTTTCTCAAAGGTAGAGTGCCCACTAATTATCGGCCTTTAAATAACAGCTGGGTAACACGACACAAGCTAGATTGAAGTCGACAGGTCTTGGTTATGTTGATGAAGTGATGCCTGGTATTTTGAAGCCGGATCACACGAATAATAAATGCACACTAAAGTACTCTTCTCCTTTTACGTCACATTCACTGATATGATCTGTAGTTCAAAGTGTCAAGCAAAAGCAAAAAGGGGTTTAGCACCATGCTTTGTGTGAAGACTGAACAATGCCATGATTGTATGGGTCTAAAATTAGGTGTAAAATGTAAGGTAAATGGATGCTTCTGGTTAAGATACACGTGAAGCCTACATACCACAGAACTGTGCTTAGCACTTAGGCTAAGGAAGGAAAATGACTGCCGTCGTCTTTCAAACCATTTAATATATAGGATTGTTTTCATCTGGCGTTAAGGCGGAGCTTTTTTTGTCAAACTCACACTCATTTCAACTTGTAAAAGCTCTGCTATTTTCCAACTCTGGCGCCAGGATTGGTCCTTACCTGTCTTATATTAGCTCACTTGCGCTGAGGAGAGGGGTGGAAATATTTGCGGTAACTCAATAGATTACGGCATTGATTTGGCCAGCGGAGGCACACAGTAGCCTAATCAGTAGCCTATAACCAATACTTAATTAAAATATCAGGAGCAGCAAAGCAGTCAACATAAACTCAGCAAAAAAAGAAACATCCCTTTTTCAGGACTTCACAGATCTTCATGTGAAAGGGTTTAAACACCGTTTCCCATGCTTGTTCAATGCACCATGAACAATTCATGAACATGCAACTGTGGAACGGTCGTTAAGACACTAACAGCTTACAGACGGTAGGCAACTAAGGTCACAGTTATGAAAACTTAGGACACTAAAGAGGCCTTTCTGCGTCTGTCTCCCGATCCTTCATGCCAACGTGACCCCCCCCCCCCCCCCCCTATAACGCTACCGCCAACGCTAAGATTTACCATCGCGTTAGGTTTGTTCAAATAGAGCCCATAATCTCATGATTCATTATCTTTTCAAGAATAGACAGCGTACAGCATACAATACCACTTAAAAAGTGGAACTATACTTCAAGAGCGCAGCAAACCTTGTGAATGACACAGTATGTCACTACTCTTACTAAAGACAACTATTAAGGCAGCAACCACGCACGCACGCACACACACACACACACACACAATATAAACTATATCAAAAACATTTACAAAACATTCATCCATTTATTCTCAGGATATAACTTAGGAAGGATTCTTCCATTTTTCAAATCACAGATGGTCACACTCCAAATCTGAATTTAGCTCAGCAACATCTCCCATGAAGAATGAACCAGTGAATACATGGAATACATGGAATACATGGTGAATACAGTGTTACGCTGACTAAAAGGGCTTTGGCATTGTGAGACACTAACACACAGCTTAGCCCCCCAGGGTCCTGTCATGTAAGGACACAGTGTCAGTTCCGAGCACCTAACACAAAGTACACAGTAACATAGCCCTTCCCCTCCGAGTTAGCTGTACAATGGAGGACAACAGGTCTTTTTGTGTATGTGTATGTGGGTGTGTGTGTGTGCAGCGCACCTGCAGGAAACAGCACAGTCCTTCCCCTCCAAGAACCCTGGGTAGTCGTACTGTATGTATGTAGACAACAGCCGTTTCAGACCTTGATTTGTTGCCTTAGACTGCAAGACTGACAACAATGCTAGCGTCATTGACTCCATGCCAAGTAACCATGGTGGTTGGCTGCTCAGGGTTGTATAAACTACTCAGGGTTTGCCATATCAACTCCAGTCCTAATTAAGAACCCAATATTGCATATTGGCACCATCATAACCATACCTTGATAGATTTGTCATAAGCACCTATGGTCCCCTTGTAATGTCTTACTATCATAGTGAAAAATGACGTTACACGGAACCCAAACTGGCCAAACTGGCAATTTAGCTAGCTAGCTTGCACTTGCTAATTAATTTGTCTTATTTAGCTAGCTTGCTGTTGCTGCTTACCTGAAATGCACAAGGTCCTCTACTCCACCTATTAATCCACACATAAAATGGACAACCAAATCGCTTCTAGTCATCTCTCATCCTTCCAGGCCTTTTCTCCTCTTGACTTTATATTTGGATTGGCAACTTTCATAAATTAGGGGTATGGGGTCCACAAAAATGTTGGACACACCTACACATTCCAGGGTTTTTATTTATTTTTTACCCTTTTTTGTACATTGATGAATAATTGTGAAGACATCACAACTATGAAATAACACATATGGAATCATGTAGTAACCAAAACAAGTGTTAAAAAAGACAAAATATATTTTATAATTGAGATTCTTCAAAGTAGCCACCCTTTGCCTTGATGACAGCTTTGCACACTCTTGGCATTCTTTCAACCAGCTTAATGAGGTAGTCACCAATTTCTTTCTTTCTTAATGCGTTTGAGCCAATCAGTTGTGTGTGACAAGGTAGGGGTGGTATACAGAAGATGGCCCTATTTGGTAAAAGACCAAGTCCATATTATGACAAGAACAGCTCAAATAAGCAAAGACAAATGACAGTCCATCATTAACTTAAGACATGAAGGTCAGTCAATCTGGAAAATTTCAAGAACTTTTCAAGAAAGGTTTTTCCAAGTGCAGTCGCAAAAACCATCAAGCGCTATGATGAAACTGGCTCTCATGAGGACCGCCAGAGGAAAGGAAGACCCAGAGTTACCTCTGCTGCAGAGGATAAGTTCATTATTGTTAACTGCACCTCAGATTGCAGCCCAAATAAATGCTTCACAGAGTTCAAGTAACAGACACATCTCAACATCCATCATCTGTTCAGAAGAGACTGCGTGAATCAGGCCTTCATGGTCGAATTGCTGCAAAGAAACCACTACTAAAGGACACCAATAAGAAGAAGAGACTTGTTAGGGCCAAGAAACACGAGTAATGGACATTAGACCGGTGGAAATCTGTCCTTTGGTCTGAAGAGTCTAAATTAGAGATTTTTGGATCCAACTGCCTTGTCTTTGTGAGACGCAGAGTAGGTGAACGGATGATCTCCACATGTGTGGTTCCCACCGTGAAGATTGGAGGAGGAGGTGTGATGTGTGGGGGTGCGTTGCTGGTGACACTGTCTGGGATTTTCTTTTAGAATTCATGGCATACTTAGCCAGCAAGGCTACCACAGCATTCTGCAGCAATACGCCATCTATCTGGTTTGCGCTTAGTGGGACTATCATTTGTTTTTCGACAGGACAACGACCCAAAACACACCTCCAGGCTGTGTAAGGGTTATTTGACCAAGGAGAGTGGTGCCTAACTTTTGTTTAACTAGCTAAAAAGCTGCTCTTAGTGAAAATGTGTTTGGAGTCACCTTTTGTAGCTAATAGGATATGTTAAGAGTTAATGTGGGGAGGTCAAAATAATGAAACTAAACCTAAATCTATTAATTTAAAAATGTTGCTTACTTCTCCTTGCCATTAACATTCACCTGATGATAAGACAACATACTGTACGTTTGTTTATTTCTATATGCTATGGTATGATGGGCCATCTAACCAACGCTCAAGACAATTCTATTGCTGTGATTTCAGGGTCCCTTAGATTCTCTCTCTCCAGTGAGAAATCCCTCCAAGCTGCCACTGGACACAAATATCCCCAGTCAAGCGGAGGACTGGCATCACTGTGATGTTGCCTATGGTCATTCACTGGGCCAGCCAGTGCCCAGTATAGCTGCACGCAACTACACACACACACACACACACACACACACAGACACACACACACACACAGGCGAACATGCAGGTTTGTAAACATAATACATTAAAGTCAGGAAATTCCTAACACGTGTTTGTGTGTGCATGCATATGTGTGTGTGTGTGTGTGTGTGTGTGTGTGTGTGTGTATGTATGTGTGTGGTGTGGTGTCTTGTCTGTGTGCAATAATGTGTGTGTAACACATTCATGTCAGGGAATTCCTGCCACATGTTTGTTTGTGCATGTGCATGAATGTGTCCATTCACTTGTGTGAGTGTGTGTGCCGGTGTCTGTGTGTGCGTGACATAGCTTTTCTCTTTCCTAACCAGAAAGATAACGCCGTTCCCCCTGGCCACATAAAGGGCTGAACAGGACCACTGTATTCTCCAAACTGTAACATGTAGGGGACAGAAGCAGAGCTGCTATCTGTCCACAAAGAAAAGTTACACAAAGGAATGAAAGACGTCTTTATCTACCACACAAATGCTTCTCTTTCAAACTAGGAGATCCACCAAGAGCTCATGTCACAGTCTTGGTTGCAAAACAAACAGGAAACAAATCCGTATTTTCTAAATAATATCGCAATATCACTTTCATCTAGGACCGTCCCCGATTTAAAAAAATCTTGGTCGACAGAGAGTCTTCCTGTTCTTTCGACCAATCGTTTGGTCGAAATGTTTAAACTTATTTTTCCATATATTGAATAAAACCAACTACATGTGGTTTAAGCACACTGTTTGAAGAAATAATTAAGACACACAAATAACTCAACAATGAGCCCAATAATCACACTGTGTTAAAAATAAATGACAGCGAGTGCCTGTGTGACTGGCGCACATTGTCTCGCTCTCCTCCCAACTGCAGCGAAAAGGCCCCACAGCACAGCAAGTGTTTATTGCGTATGTCCGTGCTGAAGCATAATTTCAGCCATTAAGTTTCTTACTTGTTTCGGAAAAACATTCCCTAATCCCTTGACCCTTGCTCTCTTTACGTGAAACATGTAAGCATTGCATGCATGTGACCAGTAGGGCCTGACCTATAGCCTATCATAATCACGTTAATAAATTGGGGGAGGGTTGGTAGGGTTGGAGGGTAATAAAGGAAATATATATATTTTTAAAATTAATAAATAAATAAAACATTTGGTTATAACAATCTCCAAACACAGTAATGTCGACAGTAAAACGGATGCAGAGGATATGAAAAATAAACTCGAAACGGACAAATATTTACTGGTTGCTCAGGAGGGAAAGGGGAAGTCAGATTTGTGGAAGACATTTGACTTAGTTGTGGAAACTACTGGAGATCCAGAAAAAGGAGGGTATAGGAGCAAGTGTTGCGTGAATATTGTGTGCCAAACAGTTGCTGTTAGATTACAATATTTTTTCTGACCATTTGGAACAGTGTAAACACCACTAAATAAATAAGTGTAACAGAGTCTGTTTTATATAAAGCCTTTATTACAGAAGACTAAAAACAGTTGAATGCATTCGTGAATTGCGGTTTATTTTTTGTTTAGGCTAATTATTCAAAGCTCCATTTGTTATTTAATTAAAAGTAAAAATGCGTGATTGCATTTCAAAGCAGGAATGTATCATGTGCTGTGTGATGGCATGAACAAATGAATGATTGATTGATTGATACAGTAGCCTAAATATAGGCCTTAGTAAATTACGGTAGACTAAACAGGACACGCTCTTAGGCCAAAGCTTAATGGTGGATATACAAGATTACTATACAAAGCCTACTAATGATATTGACATGACTTATTATTATAATGATGATCATAACAATAACTCTAATAATAACAATAGGAAGGAAATCAAGAAAAATGCAGCAAGAGCTGCGTGTATATTATATGTATATAATGTCATACTTTATGTGACAAACAGGTGCCGTTAGATAACAATATGATTTTTCTGCCTGTTTACAGTGTAAACAACAATAAATAAATCAGAAGTAATACCCCTCTGTTTGAACAAAAAAACAACAATCGTAAAGCCTTTACTACAGCATGGCAAAGATGAAAAACAGCCAAATCTGTGAAATTGCTTCATCCGACATTTGCCCATCGCATGAGACTTGGTGGTCACAGAATGAGCAGGCTATTAAACAAACACTCACACAGGCAACAGAAGCATGATCTGTCTTATGTGGATGGTTTACAAAGCCAGGCACATTTAACAGTTAGGTTATTGATTATAGACCTAATTAAGTTTCAGTTTGCTGCGGCAATTTTCAAAGACAATTAGGCTAAGCCCTATTTGCACGGGACTAGAATTACTAGAGAACGTTGGTTATGTAATTATGACCCCAGAACGTCCGTTATTCCAGAGGACGATTCGGACGATCCAAACTTCCCCCTGTAATTCTTTTTTTTTTTCAAATAAATTTACAGAAATAACAGATAATACTTATTTTCCACCATAATTTGCAAATACATTCATTAAAAATCCTACAATGTGATTTCCTGGATTTATTTTTATCATTTTGTCTGTCATAGTTGAAGTGTACCTATGATGAAAATTACAGGCCTCTCTCATCTTTTTAAGTGGGAGAACTTGCACAATTGGTGGCTGACTAAATACTTTTTTTGCCCCACTGTATTCCTGTTTTTAATTTGTAATTCATTTTCAAAAATGTATAAAAACCTGTTTTGCTTTGTCATTATGGGGTATTGTGTGTAGATTGATGAAGAAAACAGTCTGTAACGTACCAAAATGTGGAAAAGTCAAGGGGTCTGAATACTTTCTGAATGCTCTGTATGTAGACCCTTCATATTTAGGTTATGAGCAGCACTTCGTTACATTTTTCTCTAATCAGTTATTCCACGAGACTAGCATTATCAGAGGACCTTGGAGTTTGCCAAAAAAACATTATTCTGGCTGGAATTCTTACTCTCCTGCCATGTTCAAATTACTGACATGGCAGATTCAGACTGGACAAAAATTACAGATGTGCTGTTTTGTGCTTGTGCACATAATTACATTACCTGACCACCCAGTAAAACTAATCCCGTCCGAATAGGGCTTAAGGCAAGGGCTGTTTTCTCATCTTTGCTGCTGCTGCCTCCGCTGCATTGTTCTCTATCCCAATATGCCGGTTCATTTTGCTATTATGCACACAGCAAACATAGGGAAAGGCACCAATTCTACGGCGCACCGAAGATTATGTTTCAGAACCGTGGACAGCGACCGTATCCAACTCGGGAGAAAGCGCATTTGTTATAAAATTATATTTGATTTATTAGTGTTGCACCATTATTTTTTACATAATATAACCATATACAATTTCAGTAACACATGTCTCAAAGTGATGGACTGTGCCCTCCCCGTGGCCTCGGCAATGAATCAGTCCACTGAGACGAATCAGACAGGTGTCTTGTGCGCCATGAAAAAACGAATGATTGCAACTGCTCGGCAGAATAAATCTCAGTCAACCAAGCAATCAGTCGACTAAATGGAGTCAGCCCTACTATCATCTATAATGTTCAGCCCTTTTTCTCCATTCGCTCAACTTAAGATTGTAGACAAGCGAACATTAAGCAACAAAGCTTTTTAACAACCTGAAAAATTGGTCAGGGCGTGACTACCTCATTACTGAATTTACCCTGAGAAAGTTCAATAGTTCAACAGCTAATGATGCTACAGTAATCATTATTTACACCATAATACGCTATCATTAACAGGGGTAATAATATCTCTCCTCAGTCACCTGTGATGACCTGTCTGGGGCTCATCTTTTCGGGGGGCCTGATATTATTAGCTTGGGCTTTGATGACTCAAAATCTGCACTAAGATGTAAGATGGGCCCTCCCCTGTCTGTCTGTGGGACGGTCGATCTGTCTCCCCCGTCAGTCGGTCGGTCTGTGTTGTCTGTCTGTGTGGTCTGTCTGTCTGTGTGCTCGCTTGCCAGTTTGTACTGTCCGTCCGTTCGTCCATCTGCCTGTCTCTGTCGTGCCTATCTGTATCTTGTTAAAGCAGATGCTCTGCTCGCAGAGCTACAGTACAGCGGTGGCACCCTTTCATATCGCTCTCAAATGACAACAAGGCACAACGGCAGGAGTTTAGTGCCTTGGCAACAGCTTCTGGGAGCTCACTGTTGGCTGAGAGAGGTGGCTGTGGAGGGATATAATCATCTGACAATAATGATGTGCAAGGAGAGGTAGTGTGTGTAAGAGCCATACAGTACTCATATACAGGTTAAGGACTGTATGGCTCTATACTGTAGTGTGTGCTTATGTTAAGAAGCAAAAACAATCCATCTCATATGTTTCATAACTGAAAATGTATCAAATATGTGAGTGGGCAATACATCACATTATATTAAGGTCAGCTCAGCCAAAATGCCACAAATTGTGTATAACTTGTGAACAAGAGAGTGTGGAAGACAAGTACCAGCAGGTGAGGTGATAACAATGTAATACCTGGAAGATTAAAAGGTTGATTTGAAGGTTTCATCTGATAAAGTAACACATGTAGAGTATACAAAGTAGAAGCCAAAACAATACAGCCCCCAAGTCTACTGATTGAAGAATACCATGGCTATTCCTTTAAATCCTACAACTCTCTGAAGTCATTTCTGATTCCTTTGTGACAGATTTAACTTAATACTCAACCCAATATCAAAAGAATCTACTAAAAATAGCCATGCGCAAGATGTGTCCCTGTGGTGCGCGAGTGTGTGTGTGTGTGTGTGTGTGTTGAGGTGTGTGAGAGAGTGTGAAAGTGTGTGTGTCTATGTGTTTGTATGTAGGCATGTGCCCGAGTTTGTGTGCGTGCAAATGTGCATGCGCTTATGCGTGTCTATGTGTGAGTCTGCGCCTATGAGTGCGTCTGTGTGTTCAGCTCACCATGGCGTGTAACACCACACTGACAGTGTTCTGTGCACCCGGAGAAAGCAGGGCAGTGATGAGAATTTGTTTCAACACATTAATTGGGTCACGTCGTTAATTATTAATCAAGCACATCTTACGTTGCTAAAGACATAAGGCAGAACGGGGCCCCCAATACATCATACAGTTCCTTCAGAAAGTACTCATACCCCTAGACTTTTCCCATATTTTGATGTGTTGCAAACTGGGATTCAAATGTAGTTCATTGTCATTTTTTGATCAACGATCAACATAAAATACTCTGTAATGTCAAAGTGGAAGAAAATGTTTAATATTTGTACACAAAAATAAAAGCAAAAAAATATATATATATATATATCTTGATTACATAAGTATTCAACCCCTGAGTCAATACATATTAGAATCGCATTTGGCAGGGATTACAGTTTTGAGTCTTTCAGGGTAAGTCTCTAAGAGCTTTGCACACGTGGATTGTACAATATTTGCACATTATTCTTTTTTAAATTCTTCAAACTGTGAAGTTGGTTGTTGATCATCGCTAAGGCAGCCATTTTCATGTCTTGCCATAGATTTTCAAACCGATTTAAGTCAAAGGTGTAACTAGGCCACTCAGGAACATTCAATAGGCACTTTCACACTGCGCCGTAGCCCTGGGCTAAGGGAGATTTTAGCCCTGGGCTAAGGGAGATTTTAGCCTGGGGCTAAGGGAGATTTTAGCCTGGGGCTAAGCGAGTGTTCACACTGCGCCGTAGCCCTGGGCTAAGGGAGATTTTAGCCTGGGGCTAAGGGAGATTTTAGCCTGGGGCTAAGCGAGTGTTCACACTGCGCCGTAGCCCTGGGCTAAGGGAGATTTTAGCCTGGGGCTAAGCGAGTGTTCACACTGCGCCGTAGCCCTGGGCTAAGGGAGATTTTAGCCTGGGGCTAAGCGAGTGTTCACACTGCGCCGTAGCCCTGGGCTAAGGGAGATTTTAGCCTGGGGCTAAGCGAGTGTTCACACTTGCACGTTGTAAAGTGGGCTAGCATCAACTTTAGCCCAAGGCTAGCTGGCCCTGCTCCGGAGCTTTTCAGGGTTAGCCCCAGAAACACGGTGCCAAAATAGCCCGTGTGAAACGGATTCAAGAACAACGCCTAGAATGCTCACTGTCCAATCACAAGAGTGGCACTTTCATGCTCGTGATGCCTGAAATACGTTCTGCACGTTATTTTGACAAGTACATTTATACTATTTAAACCAAAAAATACTTTAATCCATGCAAAAACATTGGTTGCTATACCTAAAAAATGGTTGCTATGCAGGCTGGCTAACCTCCTCTCACTTAGCCAACTAAAGCTACAAACTCTACAGCTGGAAGGGCAGCACACGCTACATTTCCCTCTGTTTTCAATGCTTTTCTATTGACATGTTATTGCATATATCCATGCTAATAACATTGCTGCATGATTTCACCGGGATCAGAAAAGTTGATGTATCGATCGTTTGCATGCATTTGCAGTACAGGGGTGAGATCGAATTTCAAAAGTTAAACACTGTTCCCGATTGTCGGAACAGGCAGACACAGCAAGGTTTATACAAACCATCAACCACTGTGTTGGAAATCAAATGCTGGGCTAGAAGCAAGAGGAAATAATGTGTTAATAAATGCTGTATTGCTTCTAACATTGGTCGTGTGTCAGCGGTAGAATGTTGGTCGCATGTTGTGTTTGTCCGCCTTATCCAAGGAATTTGGAATACAAGAATCTCTAGCCCAGGACTAAAGCACAGACCAGGGTTAACAAATGCTTGTATGAACAAAGGCTAAGCTAGCACAGGGACAGTCTATCTAGCCTGGAGCTAAGATAGCCCAGGACTAAAAACAATGCCAGTGTGAAAAGGCCTAACGTAGTCTTGGTAAGCAACTCCAGTGTATATTTGGCCTTGTGTTTTTAGGTTATTGTCCTGCTGTAATGGGAATCTGTCTCCTAGTGTCTGTTGGAAAGCAGACTGAACCAGGTTTTCCACTAGGATTTTGCCTGTGCTTAGATCTATTCTGTTTCTTTCAATTCCACCAAAAAGCATATTCATAACATGATGCAGCCACCACTGTGCTTGGAAATATATTGAGTGGTACTCAGTGATGTGTTGTGTTGGATTTGCCCCAAACAGAACACTTTGTATTCAGGACATGAAGTTCATTTATTTGCCCCATTATTTGCCTGTTTTACTTTAGTGCCTCAACGCAAACAGGATGCACGTTTTGGAATATTTCCATTCTGCACAGGCTTCCTTCTTTTCACTCTGTCATTTAGGTTAGTATTGTGGATTAACTGCAATGTTGTTGATCCATTCTAAATGTTCTCCTATCACAGCCATTAAACTCTGTATCTGTTTTAAAGTCACCATTGGCCTCAAGGTGAAATCCCTGAGCGGTTTCCTTCCTCTCTGGCAAATGAGTAAGGAAGGACACCTGTATCTTGGTAGTGACTTTGTGTATTGATACACCGTCCAAAGTGTAATTAATAACTTCACCACGCTCAAAGGGATATATTCAATGTCTGTTTTTTGTGTGTGTTTTTTTTTTACCCATCTACCAATAGGAGACCTTCTTTGCGAGGCATTGGAAAATCTCCCTGGTCTTTGTGGTTGAATCTGTGTTTGAAATTCACTGCTCGACAGAGGGACCTTACAGATCACTGTATGTGTGAGATACAGAGATGAGGTAGTCATTCACACAGAGTTTATGTAACTTCTGTGACATGTTAAGCACAGTTTTACGCGTCAATTTATTTAGGCTTGGCATAACATTAGGGGTAGAATACGCACTGACTCGAGACATTTCAGCGTTCCATTTTTAATTAATTTGTAAGTATTCCCGAAAAATATAATTCCACTTCGACATTATGGGATATTGTGTGTAACACAACAAAAATGTGGAAAAAGTCGAGGGGTGTGAATACTTTCTGAAGGCACTGTATATTTGTATATTCTGTATCTCGTGTTAATACTTCTAGACAGGGACAGAAATAACATACTTGGGTCCACTACATTGGCAAATACTAGTTTGCAACTTGGTTCTGTAGTACTGGGCAAACTAAATGGTCTAGAAATAGACTGGTCTGGAAATTGACCCCAGTGGATCACATCATGGGGCCCATTACGAGACAAGGGAACCTCTACTTACTTGTCGACAGCAAATTATCATTATCATCAACCATACAGGTCTAGTATGTCGTGCTACTGATTATTCTCCTGTGGTCCAAACATAATCGGTAGTCTCCATCCATTTCTTTTGAAGAACTGTACTTATTTGTTTTTTAGTGTCTTGCATCATTCGGGGAATTACAGGGGATTATTATCATGAAAAAGTTATTCCACTCAAACAATGTGTCATTCAATATGTGTAATGTTGTGTGTGCAGGCATTTCATATCTAGTACCCCTAACAGGGGTTGGGGTGAAGGGACTCACACTAGGCATAGTGTTTTACTCAGAACACAGTCTGTGGCTTTACTTAGCGAAACGGCACTGTTGCGATGTGGGATTAAACCCAAAACATTAGGAAAGTCACGTGGTGGCTGGGACTGACATTGGAAGTGACACGATTCCAACATTTACAAAGCGATTAAGAATGTATGGTGACTGTGCTGCTCTATTTCAAGCCTGAGCTAAATGTGAAATGGATGGGAGAGTACACAGAGGACAAGCTGTCTCATCTTCCCTATCCTCTAGCATCTTTACCTCGACTGCAGTCAGTGCACCTGTCTGTCTGGTCGGATGTGTGACCTTAGACGAGACATTCAGCTCACTGTCCCTTTAAATGGTTTATATCTAAATGTGTTTGTTTTTCCGAGGGGTTCTGAACCAGTCGAACCTCGTACCAGTGACACAACTAAAGGCAAATAGGACCTACCTTACAAAACGCGATTTCATGCTACACCAGCTTTTCTAAGACATCTTTGGCATACCAACCTACACTAAGTGTAGAAAACATTAAGAACACATTCCCCTTTGCCCTCAGAACACCCTCAATTTGTCAGGGGCACGGACTCCACAAGGAGTCGAAAGCGTTCCACAGGGATGCTGGCCCATGTTGACTCCAATGCTTCCCATAGTTGTGTCAAATTGGCTGGATGTCCTTCAGGTGGTGGACCATTCTTAATACACATGGGAAACTGTTGAGAGTGAAAAACCCAGCAGTGTTGCAGTTCTTGACCCAAACCGGTGCGCCTGGCACCTACTACCATACCCCGTTCAAAGGCACTTTAATCTTTCGTCTTGCCCATTCACCCTCTGAATCATGGCGCCGGAGAAAGGTGGCTGAAGTTTTACGTGCTCCTAACTAGGGCTGGGCGATATGGCCTAAAAGTCATATCTAAATATTTTTCAGTGGTTTGGATAATTCACGAAATATATCTCGATTTCTTGTTTTTCCTCTAAACAAATTAAAAAAGGCCACATAATTCAAAGATAAAAAAAATATATACCTCAAGGCCTATTTGTGCAAAACAAATGAGCAACACACACCCACACGTCTATTCTATTGTTTGGGAATGTTTGACCACTAGCTGTTTGAATATGTAATTCATGTAATCATTTTGATTGAAAATGTATTAATTGAGTTAATTTGTTGTTATAATTAAAACAGCCTGTGGTTATTTGCTATTGGATTGGCAGAATGACACAACTACTAACACATTAGCCTACAGCTGGCCTGAACATAACTTTTTTGAACGCACTTTAATTATCCAATGTCACATTTACCGATGGCGAGGTGAAGCCCAAAGCACTGCAGGCGGGTCCAGTTGTTCAAGCACAATGCTTTTATCATGCTGCTCCTGCTGTCAGTTGTCATGCACACCTGTCGGTCTTCGCTCATCTTCCACGATGCCAGAGAGTCTGAGACCCTGGGCTATTTCTTCACCCGTATGATCATCGGAGAAGTAAGACGTCTGGAGGCAGACATTTAGCAATTTCCAGTTTTCAGTAATGTAGTGGAGTGTCAACCTTCGGTATAGCTCTGGTATGGCTGTGGTGGAAAAATAAGAAATAAGTGTTTTTTGTTCGTTTTTTTGCGTTTTTTGTAACTTAAAAAAAAGAAGGTATTTTGTACATAATGTTGCTGCTACTGTCTCTTATGACCAAAAATAACTTATAGACATCAGAACAGCGATTACTCGACACAAACTGGCAGAAGCTTTTTTCTCCTTTAACGAGTCCGACGAGCCCGGCGTGAAGGGCATGCTGCTTCCCTGGGACAAGGCCCAAATCCCTATCATTTGCGTGAAAAGAAGAGAAGATGGAGAAAAATCATAGGAAATCGAATAAACCCCCACTGTATTCATTGGAAAATAAAATCCATGACCTACGAGAAAGATTAAACTTCCAACGGGTCATTAAAAACTGTAAAATCTTATGCTTCATGGAGTTGTGGCTGAACGACGACATTATCAACATACAGCTGGCTGGTTATATGCTGTATCAGCAGGATAGAACAGCGGCGTCTGGTAAGACAAGGGGCGGTGGACTATGTATATTTGTAAACAACAGCTGGTGCACGATATCTAAGGAAGTCTCAAGGTTTTGCTTGCCTGAGGTAGAGTATCTCATGATAAGCTGTAGACCACACTACCTACCTAGAGGTAGGTTTTCATCTGTATTTTTCATAGCTGTCTACATACCACCACAGACAGATTGCTAGCACTAAGAAAACACTCAATGAGCTGTATTCCGCCATAAGCAAACAGGAAAACGCTCATCCAGAGGCGGTGCTCCTAGTGGCTAGGGACTAGTGGCCAGGGAACATCAAACAGGCAAACATCAATACAGGACTAAGATTGAATGGTACTACACCGACTCCGAAGCGCACCGGATGTGGCAGGGCTTGCAAACCATTACAGACTACAAAGGGAAGCACAGCTGAAAGCTGCTCAGTGACATGAGCCTACCAGACGAGCTAAACTACTTCTATGCTCGCTTTGAGGCAAATAACACTGAAACATGCATGAGAGCACCAGCTGTTCTGGACGACTGTGTGATCACGCTCTCCGCAGCCGATGTGAGTAAGACCTTTTAAACAGGTCAACATTTACCAGGCCGCAGGGCCAGACGGATTACCAGGACGTGTCAAGCAAGCATGCGTTGACCAACTGGCAAGTGTCTTCACTGACATTATCAACCTCTCCCTGTCCAATTCTGTAATAGCAACATGTTTTAAGCAGACCACCATAGTCCCTGTGCCCAAGCACACCAAGGTAACTTGCCTAAATAACTTCTGAGCTGTAGCACTCACATCTGTAGCCATGAAGTTCTTTGAAAGGCTGGTCATGGCTCACATCAACACCATTATCCCAGAAACCCTAGACCCACTCCAATTTGCATACAGTCGTAACAGATCCACAGATGATTCAACCTCTATTGCACTACACACTGCCCTTTCCCACCTGGACAAAATGAACACCTATGTGAGAATGCTATTCATTGACTACAGCTCAGCGTTCAACACCATAGTGTCCTCAAAGCTCATCAATAAGCGAAGAACCCTGGGACTAAACACCTCCCTCTGCAACAGCATCCTGGACTTCTTGACGGGCCACCCCCAGGTGGTAAGGGTAGGTAACAACACATCCGCCATGCTGATCCTCAACACAGGAGCACCTCAGGGGTGTGCGCTCAGTCCCCTCCTGTACTCCCTGTTCACTCAAGACTGTATGGCCAGGCACGACTCCAACACCATCATTAAGTTTTCCGATGACACAACAGTGGAAGGCCTGATCACCGACAACGACAAGACAGCCTATAGGGAGGAGGTCAGAGACCTGGTCGTGTGGTGCCAGGACAACAACCTCTCCCTCAACGTGACCAAGACAAAGGAGATGATTGTGGACTACAGGAAAAGGAGGACTGAGCACGCCAACATTCTCATCGACGGGGCTGTAGTGGAGCAGGTTGAGAGCTTCAAGTTCCTTGGTGTCCACATCCCCAAGAAAATAACATGAGGACATTAAAGACAGTCGTGAAGAGGGCACAACAAAACCTATTCCCCCTCAGGAAACTGAAAAGTTTTGGCATGGGGCCTCAGATCCTCAAAAGGTTCTACAACAGCACCATCGAGAGCATCCTGACAGGTTGCATCACTGCCTGGTATGGCAACTGCTCGGCCTCCGACAGACGGTAGTGCGTACGGCCTAGTACATCACTGGGGCCAAGCTTCCTGCCATTCAAGACCTCTATACCAGGCGGTGTCAGAGGAAGGTCCTAAAAATTGTCAAAGACTCCAGCCACCCAAGCCATAGACTGTTCTCTCTGCTCCCGCATGGCAAGAGGTACCGGAGCACCACGTCTAGGTCCAAGAGGCTTCTAAACAGCTACTACCCCCAAGCCATAACACTCCTGAACATCTAATCAAATGGCTATCCCACCCCCACCCCCACCCCCCAACACACACACACACACTATTTTACGCCGCTGCTACTCTCTGTTATTATCTATGCATAGTCACTTTAATAACTCTACCTACATGTACATATTACCTCAATTACCTCGACTAACCGGTGCCCCCACACATTGACTCTGTACCAGTACCCCCTTGTATATAGCCTCTCTATTGTTATTTTACTGCTGCTCTTTAACTACTTGTTACTTTTATTTCATATGCTTATTCATATTTTTTAAGCTGCATTGTTGGTTTAGGTCTTGTAAGTAAGCATTTCACTGTAAGGTCTACCTACACCTGTTGTATTCGGCACATGTGACTGATACAATTCGATTTGATTTGATTTGAACTGCACACATACACAACCTTTGTCTCATTTGTCTCAAGGCTTAAAAATCCTTCTTTAACCTGTCTCCTCCCCTTCATCTACAGTGATTGAAGTGGATTTAACAAGTGACATCAATAAGGGATCATAGCTCTCACTGGGATTCACCTGGTCAGTCAATGTCATGGAAGGAGCAGGTGTTCTTAATGTTTTGTACACTCAGCATATACGCCACACCTGAAAGCCTTATAGGCCTACACCTTCAAATGAACATTCGCATTTAATCAAACAGTTCTTGGAAATAATGTAAAATACACCACCCCTGTCCTTTTTATGCCTCATCCTCTCTCTCCCTTTCTAGTAATATTCCTGCAAGCCTTACTTACACAAATCAAAACTCTTCTTGGAAATACCAACCCCTGTCCTCACTGTAAAACATCCCTCAGCTCGAGAGGCAGTCTCCTCCTTCCTGTGCCCAGTGTAATTGCTTCATTAGAATCGGTGAGGAGTCTTTGTCTGGAGGCCGGGGAGATTAAATAAGGGCTCTAGGTGGTTTTTCTCTCTCAGACACTTGTCTCTGGGCAGCTAGGATTCCACTCTGGAATTTCTAATAATGCCGCACTCTCTCTCCAATAAAGCCGTAAAGTCAAGAACATCAAACAGAGAAATGAAGCCTGGTGAATCCTCTCTCCTCCACCGTAGAGCCAGAGGCAAGCCACAGATACTGTCTGTATTGTTTCCATATTTGGCTTTTTCTACTGCCTAGGCAATAATGTGCTGTAAGTACATTTGGCCATTTGTTTCTCACAATCACCACTGGATATCTAATGTTCTGAGGTTTTTAAGGTGATGCCAGCCACTAGGTGATGTGCTATGTTCGTAAAAGCTTGTGAGGGAGAACACTGAAGCAGGAACAGCAAAAATGAAGTCAAAAGACTGTTGAGAATGAGTAAAAATGTATAATATATATCTCCATGTAAAATGTCTAAATCTACCGTGCCTAAAAATGTAACAGTGGGCCTTTTGAGGAAGATTTCCAGGGGGCCTCTTGATGTAAACTGAGAATGTAAGCCATGATTAATATAAGCCATGATTCATGTATGGCATGTACGGTAGATTTATAGTGTTACATTTACAGGTGGCCTCAAACCTTCTAGAGCAGCCTTCAAAGTTACCCAGTGTTTTCCCTAGATTATAATCCAGACGAGGCACAAAAGACCCCCTAAAACAACTGTTGAAATAACATTTTCAATTTAAACCCATTGAAGTCAAATACTTTTAAAGCAGAATTTTTATTTTATTACCTTTATTTAACTCAGTTAAGAACAAATTCTTATTTTCAATGACACCCTAGGAACTGTGGGTTAACTGCCTGTTCAGGGGCAGAACGACAGATTTGTACCTTGTCAGCTCGCGGGTTTGAACTTGCAACCTTCCGGTTACTAGTCCTACGCTCTAACCACTAGGCTACCCTGCCGCCCCAGAAGGGGAATTGAGCTAAGTGAACCCTCCTCGACCTATAAAAAGGTTGACTGCCACCAGTGTCGCATGGAATGAAGATATCAACGCATATGGACTCACGTGATGACGAGCGAGGTGGCGAAGAGCAGTGTGGTGAGCAGGCCCCGTTGGCAGTCTGCGTTCTTCCGCTGGCGCTGGTGCATCTCGCCACCACAGTTGTCGCAGCAGCGGCACAGGCAGAAGAAGAGGCCGACCAGGGGCAACAGGACCATGAAGAGCAGGCCGAGCACAGCACACACCACGAAACCTGTCTCATAGTAGATGGCCTGGAGAGAAAAGGAGGAGTGGAGGGGGAGAGAGGGGGATGAGGGGAGAGGGGGAAGGAGAGAGAGGGAGTGAGGAGAGGGGTAGAAGTAGAGAGGGAGGAGTAGATGAGTCTAGAATGATGATGAGAGGCCACAGTTGGCATTGACAACACTTTACATGAATGCTAAGAGGAACGTTTAAAAAAAAATCTATGTTATTAAACACAGTACATAGTACTCTATAGCCATGTTTGACAGTTTTTGGCAATTTGGCCACAAAGCTGGACAACAGCGACGGCTGTGGAGATGTTATCCTCAAAATCAATGCCAAATGTGTGACGTGTCAAGCCAGTGGACACAGCACAGTGATGCCATTTGACATCATTTCTGCGTCAGTGTGATTTTTATTCTATTACATTCTATGCAGCAAACATGCAAATGATAGCAGGAATAATGCCATACACGATGTCAAATCAATAGAAACATAAATTGAATTACATTTAGCATCAAAACAGCTTTAAATAAGGGCAGATCAACACAAAGGACACATCAAAAATAAAAAGGAGACAGAAATCTTTAGTTCAATAGGTACAATTTGTCTAAGGAATTTGGGACAAATTCTAGTGAAGGGGGAAGTAAGAATTAGTGCTACTAATGATACTTCAGAAGTAGAAATGCTTCTTCAGTTAGCTAGGGGTGGGGTAGCTAGGTGAGATGGGGTAGGGGTAAGGACCATATGTGACCTGATTCATGGAACTAGGCGTATGTCGCAAGTCACGATTTCACAGGAGAGCCGTTTGAACATAAAACATATTTATTTTATCAAAATGCGTTTTTTGGGGGCAGAAATGCCTTCTAGAACATGTGAACTTTCATGTGCCTTAATAACAAACTGTAAATCTGTAAATACGAATAAAATGGTTAAATTACGAGCCTTGTTGGTTAAGTCAGAGAAAAAGGGTGGGTCTTCCTACTAGCCATGATTGGCTGAGATAATGAGTGGGCTGGAGTTCGGATTGATCTGCCATATTGAAGGCTTCTGTCTATTTGTGCTCGTCAGTCTGTGTTGGTAATCCTGTCGAACGCGGCTTCTTTAAAATTGTATTGTGTAGTGGAGCTGATTAAGTGTTGCTCTCCACTTTCTGAAGGATCAAGTTTTGAAATCAGTGGAATTGGAGTATGATAGCTAAAGAGACGGAGAAAACACCTGTCTCCGGATTACATCTTCAAACTAAGGGCAACTGTGGTATGGCATTCCTGACATGGAGATGCGTCCATCATGCATGATGACATATAAAGTTAAGATAGTCTAGCGTTAGCTAGCTACATTTTCAGATATTTCACGTGTCTAATTTTGACAGAAAGTGGTTTCATTTCAAGCTAAAGTGTATTGTTAGCTAGCTAGCTAACACTAGCTGGCTGGCTCCCTAGCTGACGTTACTATTTGTTTCCCAAGGTCGTTTGCTTTTCTAGTTAGAGCCTAATGTTAGCTAGCTAACATTGGACCTGGTTGGTTAGCTCCCAGCACTGTGGTATTGTTGGCACTTTGTTCATTGTTGTTTAACTAGCTAACGTTAGTTGGCTGGCTCATTAGCTAACGTTACGTGATGTGTGGGATCTTAAACGTTGTTTACCTAGCTAGGTTCATTGTTTACCTAGCCAACTAGCTATATGTCTTAAGCTAAAGTGTACTGTTAGCTGACTGGCTACCTAGCGGACATTATTATTCCTTTCCCAGAGCTGTTTGCTTTTCTAGTTAGAGCCTAATGTTAGGAATTGTTGACACTTTGTTCATTGTTGTTTAACTAGCTAACGTTAGCGTGTGTACAACATGGCCGGTGTCAGTAAACGTCTGCAAAAAAGCGTAATGAAATTGTTGCCAGTGTTGGGGAATAATCAGAATTAGCTGGTAACATAGGTAAGATGTTTTATATTCATCATATGTTTGTAAGTTACTTCTCTTCAGAATGTTATTTTTGTATAATACTGTGGCGGGGTTGCAGTATCTGTTCTATGTCAAGACTAAGTTGCTTGGGCCGGAGAGAGGGGAGAGGTCAAGCGTGTATCTCTTGGCTCCACAATGTCTGTGTGCCAGTCAGTGTGTCTCTGTGATCTTGTCAAGATAGGATGGATTTGATATATGGCTGTTGATATGGAGGATTTGTTTATGGTTCTGAGTTTGAGAAAATAACATAGTTTAGGAGACAAAGCTGAACGATAAATTATGCCTATGCTGTCTCACTATGTGTGTCTTTGCTATAAAGGATCTCAGTTGAAATGTGTAAGGGACTCTCAGAGAATTCATTGATAGACACTGAATTGATCTGAGAGTCACAGGGTTGTGATAGAGCTCATATAATTAAAGATGGACTTTGTGATAACTAACTCTGACTTGTGTGTGGTTTGCTCTCATGATTTGGTAAATAGAGGAAATTTCCACGACACCAGCAGAGCTGGTTATGCTGTTTTCATGTTATCCATAGGTAAACAAATCATTGGCCAGAGCATCAAGTGTGCACTCCGAGAGCGAAACAAGATGGGTGGGGCTAAAGCTTAAGAGGCTGTGAACGATGCTGAATGGGTGTAGACAAAGAAGAGTTCTTCACTAGATACCAAAACAAAGGCGATTTTCTCAAAAGTGAGTTTACAATTTAATCAACTGTCATAGCAGAATTATTTTCCCATTGTTCCTCAAATGCAGTGTATGATATACAATTTTGTAGCTCTGAGTCTCTACTTTTATCCAACGTAAAAAACACAATTTCACGTTTTGCTACATGAGACCGAATCCAGGTGGTGAGTCACACATAGGCTTGAGCACATGGGGCCGAACTTGAGAGCACTCAAATGATTCTGTTGGTTATCGTGAACACTGTCTCCCATCTCCCCTTGTTATGTAAGGCTGCCGTCCCACTGATCTCCTCCTATGTCAACTGAAGTAAGTGAGGGCTTTGAAAATTGGAAAAATCAATAGGGATCTGTAATTCCTGCACCGTATGTAACTTGTCACAATGATGTTCAATGGGCTGCTTCATTATGAAAGGATCAAAGGGGTCGCTATCAAAACGTCTGAATGACTTGGGCTCTTCTCGTGGCTTTCCCTACTGATTCTCTCTAATCTTCATATTTTTAAAGGGCAACTGCACTTCCTGATTTGGCCTCGTTTTAGATTTGGTTTATTACGAAATGCTAGCGGCCAACACTGAAATCAAACGCGAGTTGGTCTTGGGGTGTGGTTTGATGTGGGTGTCTCTTGTGTGAGTTCGCGGGTGGGAAGTGTTAGCCAGATTATTCTGCCAATTAGCTTCCACTAGGCGACTGTGGCAAAGTTGGTTTGACTTTGGATAGCCTATCTCCGGGGCTTGTTAGGGATGATCAATAAATGACACAATGTAAATTAGACAATATTTTCATGTAGCACAACTTTTAGTTTTCTCATTAAACGCTTTCAATATTTGTTCCCGTATGCGGGTTGAAAATGGCAAATTTGGACACCAATAAGCATCTAAATTGGAACATAGTGGCTGTACAGTAACATGCTAAACATGACATTAGAGCTCTGGCTATGCGCTACTCAGTGCTGTATGGGTTTTGACTGACAGACGTTCAGAACCTGAGCACTGCGCGCGACAAGAAGTCCCCCCCCCATCCCTCCCGATAATTTGTGCAATTTAAGCAAATGTTTTGTTGTCTGAGTGAGGGAAATGCTGTAAATGAAGATGACTCAATGTTCTTTGAAAGATGAGAAGCTGAGGATTATAATAAATACTGCTTTGATGTCATACAAGTATGCCAAACACTTCATATTACCAAATCATAAAACTCATGTCATATACAGTGTCAACGTTTATAATCATTATGTTGAATGCACAGTTACAAGATGACATGGTGTCATACCCTGGGTTGTTCTGAACAGAATGAGCCTGTTTGTTTATTGTGAAGAAAGTTTGCCGTGGCACACACACCTGAATGCACTCATGACTCCATTCTATGCCCACCAAAATTACCATCTGCTTCTCTGAATTGCCTTGTGAAAGCCTAACACTGTAAGATCATGTTTTATAACTTAGCTAGTCATGTTGGCAATAGAACAAGCTTTCAAATCATGCCCACCTCAACCAGATTTGGATTTATAAATTTATAAATGGATTTATAAAAAGTAAACAACGATAGGTGTGTCTGCTCTAGTTCTTCAACGGCACAGCTAGGAGAGCTCAAAAAAAGTACCTTATAGTTGGAGACACTTCTTTTGAGTCATAAAAGTGCATTGAAATTGCTTACGAACTGTGCAAGCTTTGGAGAGGTCTGGCCACTTGGAGACACCAGTTAGTCCTCTCACTCAAACCCTTGTAATTGTTTTGTCTTATCTTGCATCTTCCCCACATTTTACATGAATAATCTTATGTTACAGAATGTAAAATATATTTTTAAATGTTGTTGTCAACAAATGCGGTGAAAAGTACAGTAAATGTCAAATGCACGTAAAATAAACAGTGTAATGTTTGAATTCAGTCTTGTGTCAGGTGAACTGTTGTGTACAGTCGTGGCCAAAGGTTTTGAGAATGACACAAATATTAATTTCCACAAAGTTTGCTGCTTCAGTGTCTTTAGATATGTTTGTCAGATGTTACTATGGAATACTGAAGTATAATTATGAGCATTTCATAAGTGTCAAAGGGTTTTATTGACAATTACATGAAGTTGATGCAAAGAGTCAATATCTGCAGTGTTGACCCTTCTTTTTCAAGACCTCTGCAAATCCTCCCTGGCATGCTGTCAATTAACTTCTGGGCCAAATCCTGACTGATGGCAGCCCATTCTTGCATAATCAATGCTTGGGAGTTTGTGGGGTTTTGTTTGTCCACCTGCCTCTTGATGTTTGACCACAAGTTCTCAATGGGATTAAGTTCTGGGGAGTTTCCTGGACATGGACCCAAAATATCGATGTTTTGTTACCCGAGCCACTTAGTTACCACTTTTGCCTTATGGCAAGGTGCTCCATCATGCTGGAAAAGGCATTGTTCGTCACCAAACTGTTCCTGGATGGTTGGGAGAAGTTGCTCTCTGAGGATGTGTTGGTACCAATCTTTATTCATGGCTGTGTTCTTAGGCAAAATTGTGAGTGAGCCCACTCCCTTGGCTGAGAAGCAACCCCACACATGAATGGTCTCAGGATGCTTTACTGTTGGCATGCCACAGGACTGATGGTAGCGCTCACCTTGTCTTCTCCGGACAAGCTTTTTTCCGGATGCCCCAAACAATCGGAAAGACTTTACCCCAGCCCTCAGCAGTCCAATCCCTGTACCTTTTGCAGAATATCAGTCTGTCCCTGATGTTTTTCCTAGAGAGAAGTGGCTTCTTTGCTGCCCTTCTTGACACCAGGCCATCCTCCAAAAGTATTTGCCTCACTGTGCGTGCAGATGCACTCACACCTGCCTGCTGCCATTCCTGAGCAAGCTCTGTACTGGTGGTGCCCCGATCCCGCAGCTGAATCAAGTTTAGGAGATGGTCCTGGCGCTTGCTGGACTTTCTTGGGCACCCTGAAGCCTTCTTCACAACAATTGAACTGCTCTCCTTGACGTTCTTGATGATCCGATAAATGGTTGATTTAGGTGCAATCTTATCCTTGCCTGTGAAGCCCTTTTTGTGCAAAGCAATGATGACGGCACGTGTTTCCTTGCAGATAACCCTATGGATGGCAGAGGAAGAACAATGATTCCAAGCACCACCCTCCTTTTGAAGCATCCAGTCTGTTATTCGAACTCAATCAGCATGACAGAGTGATCTCCAGCCTTGTCCTCGTCAACACTCGAGAGAATCACTGACATGATGTCAGCTGGTCCTTTTGTGACAGAGCTGAAATGCAGTGGAAATGTTTTTTGGGGGGATTCAGTTCATTTGCATGGCAAAGAGGGACTTTGCAATTAATTGCAATTCATCTGATCACTCTTCATAACATTCTAGAGTATATGCAAATTGCCATCATACAAACTGAGGCAGCAGACTTTGTGAAAATTAATGTTTGTGTCATTCTCAAATCTTTTGGCCACGACTGTACTCACCTTCGGTCTAATCATTTTCCCATTATCTCCAAACTGTTCCATTTCAACTGCTACCATGTTTATGCATATTTTTTGGATATTTCTTCTGCAAATTCGCCACATTTGAAAATGGAGTTACGAGAAAAAAAATAAGCAATTGCACTTGTTTCATAGAACCGGTGTTGCGTCAATAACCTCCATTAGCCACTAGATGCGGTTATAATGAACAGATTGGTTTCTGTTTTCTTCCTACAAATGTGTGTCTATTCTTTGAACGGTTTAAGCAACAAAAAAATATTACGACCCCGTCACTGAAAGATAATCTCAGCAACATGCGTGTGTCTTCTGTTCTCATTAGAACAGAGTGGACAAGACCAGGCACGAAATCAGACTGGTGGGAAAAGAACACCGTCAATTATGATGTTTTTTTTTTATCTACACAGAATATAATAACAAATTATTGCCTGATGATCTTTTGAAATTCCCAATACCTTTCTGATGCATTTCAGTCACTTCAAACCAGACTTCCTTCAGATTGAAATTATGTCAAAAGTACTGTCAGACTGATTTGTAATAGACTGTCATAGCCCCAATTTTAAAAATTACATCCTTCTTTTTTTTTACATGGTGGATCGCAAGTTTGAAAAAAAAATCTAAATGGGTCGCTGATCCGAAACAGTTGGGGTGCCCCTGGGTGAACATATTGTCCCATGTACATTGTGTAATTTACCGATGGACTCTAACTAGCCCCATAGGGATATCCAAAGTCAACCCAAATTGACCACGAGCATTACGATTAGGTCGCGTGGAGCTGCACCCTGAATTCATAATGACTTGTGTGCTGCCAGATGTGGGCACGTGGTCAGGGTTAAAACAAACCCAACCTTCATTTACACTGTTATACAGTAACAGCCACAAGTTTCACAAAAAAAATGATCCTAATTGCACTTTGTCGTCAATTTTGACAGTAGAATAAATGTTTTTCTGACTCATATCGAATGCCACATGGGCTCAAATCTAGTTGGAACTTTTTCCACCTCTTCTCCTTTCCTCTCCTGCTAATTTCGACATCTTTCGGGACAGTTTCTAAATCTCCAGCTGCTCAGTTAATCCAACTTTCAAAGCCACTATTTGGCTGAGTAAGGCTCATTGGGTGTCAGTCAGGTAGTTCCTGGAGGCTATGGATAAAGAAAAATCCTGTCTTACCTAAAGCCCCCTTCGCCCCGGCTTCTTTTTCTCCACATTATCAGACGTGGTAAATCTCAGAGCTGGAGGGAATGTGTGACTTTCACTATAATGAACGAAGCAGCCATGTCTGACCAGCCCTGACGGTTTGGCCTCATTATTTGCCCATGGACGGTTTCGTTTGTCTTTGTTGAGGGTTCTGCACATCCACTACAGTCGCGTTTAGATGGATCTTTCTGTCAAATGCTTCCCACAGCTGTTTGAACTGGGTGGCAAATGGCAAGGGCACTTTGTGTAACTCAACGCTATGTGATCTGATTCATTCTCAAGGTTAAGATCCCAGGTGGGCCGTCCGCTACTCGCTTGCTACTGGCATTTGTCCAATTAGGGATGAAAACACACACACACACACAGCCATTCTCTCAGTGCATATAACGAGGAGAGAAAAAGGGACTTTGACAAATGTTCTCACCAGAATAACTGTCCGATTGCGAGAGAGTGTATCACAGGATGGTAATGGTAGCAGTAAACTGTCATCTCTGTCCAATCCTCACCAACAACCCTACATGCAACCCTACATGGTTAAAACGGCGCTCTAAAGACTGCCCTTGACATAATGGTAAGAGATATGATGATAAGCATCACCTAACCTCTCCAGTCTCCAGCAGGTTCGCCTACCGCATGGGAATGTGATATATGAGGGTCTTTATGGACTAGTACTGTACGGAATATGGGGTGGGGGGGGGGTCCAGTGTCTTAGGAATTAACTGGAGTTCTGGCCACATCAGCACATGCAGGGCTCAAGTGAGGCTCGGCATGGCAATGGTTTGACTGGCTGTCTGGGAGAGAAGAGGGGAAAACACACTGCAGAGGATTCAGGAAACTACTGAATGGTTGCCATCGAAATCCCTGGTCCGAAACAAATCTGACCCTTTAGGAAATTGCTCATACACAGATATGAATTATGCCTGTTATTGTACGACTGGCATGATCATATTAATGAAGGCACTTAATATGGTATAGTACAAACCCATATGAACCCATTAGGTATACAGTGACTGTCATATAACTTTGAATGGATTTCCAATGATGACCATAACCACAAGTAGTTTCCAAGACCCCCAGCCCAGCTGGCAAAATGTGTCATGGGAAGTGCCAAGTAATGACATAATTTTCTAATTGAAATCGTTTTTTTTCTCATTTTTGGGGGGGTTGAAGAGATGCCAGATAACCACAGCACAATCAGTGAAAGAGGTATTTTTCCCAGTATGCTAAAAAGATGTAAACAAAATGTCATTTTGCCATGAGTGTACAACCTGATGTTATCATTGCGAAGTCTGACATCATTGCAAGCAGTTTTGCCCGCTGGGTCAGTTCAACAGATGTGATGGCAGGGAGCGCTAAAGGGATGCTAGATGGGTGAGGGGTAGGGTGGCAAAGGACATGGACCAGACAGGTGAATGAAGGTAAAGGGATGCTAGATGGGTGAGGGGTAGGGTGGCGAAGGACATGGACCAGACAGGTGAATGAAGGTAAAGGGATGCTAGATGGGTGAGGGGTAGGGTGGCGAAGGACATGGACCAGACAGGTGAATGAAGGTAAAGGAAGCTAGGTAGTGTGCAGACTTTACCTGGAGCGTCAGAACAATGTTCTCTGGCTGAGGGTTGCCAAGTCAGATGAAGAAGGCATGCAGAAGACAAAGCCAACGCAGAGTCAAAGAAAGGGCAAAGCCATACAAACCAAATAATGAAGCAGAAAATCAAACTTAAAATTGACATGCATATCCAGACATTTGCACACTATAGGCTCTAATACATTGTACACTCCATCTTTGAAGTCGTTTCAACGTTTTGGCATGCCATTGACTGGGGGGGGGGTAAATAAATAAATAAATCATTGAAGTTCTGTCTGGAAACTTTCTAACACTTTTCTTCTGAAGATTCGGGAGAAACCTAGATCTTCAAAGAAAACGAGTTCTTAATTAAAGCTATTTATTAGACAAAAACACAACTAATTTCTCCCTCTGTTTGTTTTCATACACAGTGCCAGAGGCAATTACTGTTTTTCCAGTGTACTGACACAAAGGGCGGCCATACCTTGGCTTCCACAAGCAATTAACACATTGCTTTAGAACAGAAAGGGCGGTGTCAATTTCGCAACATCTGAAATATGCGTTGTTTCCTTATCATAAGAAAAACTGTGACACTAATAAGAATGTGAAATCATAAAAACGTGTGAACAACCACAGGCAACCATCAAACATAAAGTGTGTGCACAAACACACACTTACCTTCTGATACTCCGACTGAATGGCTCCAAATTTATCCTTGGCGACTTTGATGACGAGATCTGAAACAACATGGAGGAAACAGACACAGTGTGAAGCCCCCTTGTCACAGCTCAGCAAAGTCATAGTTGGTTACGCAACATCATGTCCCCCCCCATAAGTACAGTACAGAAACATTTACAACACAACCCCTCGAGGACCACCTTTACCCTCTAAATTGTACAGTAGTAAATCATATACCATATCCATAGGGGTTCAGTCAAAGAGATACAAAATAATAGTGTTCTATTTAATTATGTGTGTTCAGCAAAGCTATCCACTGATCTAGAAAACAAAAGGCTATTGCATCTCCACTAGCGGTGGATGAAACCTTATAGTAACTGCAGAACTGTAGACATCCACTTTTACTATGGACATGTTGAAGTAAAAATGTATTGTGCAGGTCAAATCTAAACACATAACCAAGCTATAAAGAAACATTTTTAAAACATACGAAAGCTGTTCAGATTTCGAAGCAAAAAATTAAAAAGAACCCTTCAGTTCAATGTGAGGACAACATAGCCACTGATGTTATTTTGTTAGGAGTCAAACTGACATGAGGCCGAAAGCAAAGTCATGAAGTGAAAGGGTCAAGCACCACGCTTTCATGAAGTGAAAGGGTCAAGCACCACGCTTTCATGAAGTGAAAGGGTCAAGCACCACGCTTTCATGAAGTGAAAGGGTCAAGCACCACGCTTTCGTGAAGTGAAAGGGTCAAGCACCACGCTTTCGTGAAGTGAAAGGGTCAAGCACCACGCTTTCGTGAAGTGAAAGGGTCAAGCACCACGCTTTCATGAAGTGAAAGGGTCAAGCACCACGCTTTCATGAAGTGAAAGGGTCAAGCACCACGCTTTCCGCGGACGTCAAATTACTGAGACACACTACTGAGGACAAAAATACTGCGACAACATTCTCCAAGATTGCCTCTCCTCCAACCCACTCGATGCCCTCTCTATGTGGCATATTGGGGGCATGAGCTTGATAGAGCATGGAGTGGGGTACTCTTCCCACAGCTATTTGACCTGCAGCGGGGTTGTTCATTTCTCACAAATGATGACAGCGTAGAGCAATGCTTCTCAGAGGCTTAAAGAGCCCTGGAATGAGATGGGAAAAGAAAGACAAGGGGCTTTCCTTTGCTGCAATGCAGGTTTTTTTTTTTTTTATCACAGGCAGAAATAGACAAAAAATGCTAATAAAGACAAGCTAAGGAGGGTGGGAATCGTTGACAGGCACTTTTTTTTTTTTTTAGCAAAGATGGGCCATCTATTATTCAAAGGATGGGCTGTGTTTTAAGAGGAGGAGGTCGCTTCGGGCTTCTCCTTCACCCAATTATTCTTGCTTTTATGAAGATCTGAGTGGCAAACTAACACGGGTTCCATGGAAAACCTACTTCATTGTCTTTGTCTTGACATTAAATTGTGTTGAAATTAGGACGATGTTCGCATCTGATTGGCGCGTACATCCCTGTCCTTACCAGAAAATAGTCATTAGTAAAAATTATTTTGACACATTGCTCACCTTTCCCCCATTGGTTTCCCCCCCAGAGTTGAAAAGTGAATCTAAGACCTCTGGTTTCACTTTTCTGACGGTTCAATTTGACATTGAATCGACCACTGTCAATATCCCCTCACATTCTGATAAAGGGGGAAATCCATTAACCAGGTAAGTGGGTTTGCTCATCAGAAGATGACTTACCGCGTTGTGTGTGCGAGTGTTGCAAAATACATTTACAGATGTTTTTCCATTTTAGAGCTTGACGCAATGCAAGTCTCGCCTCTCCCATCTACTGATTGTTTTTTTACGAACATATACCCTTGTGGGTGACTGAAAGATGAACGAGGTTCACACTTCACTCCAGTTCAGTCCACTCCGGTTCACTCCACTCCAGTTGCATCTTAAAGTTGGTTGCCAACCGCCATATCAAATCCACAGAAGAAGAAAGATGAACGAGGAGAGATTAAGAAAACTAACAGAAAACTAACTAGGTTTCCCCTTTGTATCTGTAGAATAATTGTCAGAGTGGGGAACACACCATTTTGTATGACTCTAAAATTCTAAAAAGATGCAGCTAAAAAAAAATACCATATGCATTTCAGGTAAAATAACAACCCAATGTTTACCTCCTTGGACAAATTAGCTAGGAACAGTAAGGTAGCTAAATGCCCATGAATGTTATTACTATGGTTGGTTCACAGTTGACTTTGGTATTTTAACCTGCGTGTCATGAATGTGTCTGGTGGGATAGACAGAGCCGGTTTGGTCAGCCTGTTACAGATACCTTCTGTGCAATCACATTAGCTAGCTAGCTACAGTACATATCAGGGTAGAGGGGCTGGCCTGCATACCAAGCAGCAGCAGCTTAACAGTGTGTGTGTGTGGGGGGGGGGGGAATTGAAAATATATTAGGATACATGTGAAATGTAAAAAGAAATTGGCCATATAAGGTATTTCAAAAACATGTTAAATACATTAACATATTACGGAATGTACAGTGGGGCGAAAAAGTATTTAGTCAGCCACCAATTGTGCAAGTTCTCCCACTTAAAAAGATGAGGCCTGTAATTTTCATCATAGGTACACTTCAACTATGACAGACAAAATGAGAAGAAAAAAAATCCAGAAAATCACATTGTAGGATTTTTAATGAATTTATTTGCAAATTATGGTGGGTGGCAAAAAGAAAGCTAACCCAAGGCCGAAACTCCAACAAGTCATGCCTCCAGATCCTCTATCCTCTATTATACAGTGCATTAGGTTAGAATTCAGACATGTTGACATTATCCAATTTATTTTACGCTACCGCCTTATTCTAAATAGATTAAATGTTCCCCCCCTCCCATCAAACTACACACAATACACCATAATGACAAAGCAAAAACAGTTTTAGAAATTTGTACAAATTCAGAAAAAAAACAACTGAAATATCACATTTCCATAAGTTTTCAGACCCTTTACTCAGTACTTTGTTGAAGCACCTTTGGCAGCAGTTACAGCCTCGAGTCTTCTTGGGTATGACGCTACAAGCTTGGCACACGTGTATTTGGGGAGTTTCTGCCATTTTTCTCTGCAGATCCTGTCAAGCTCTGTCAAGTTGGATGGGGAGCGAGATGCTGCACAGCTATTTCCAGGGCTCTCCAGAGATGTTTGATCGGGTTCAAGTTCGGGCTCTGGTTGGGCCACTCAAGGACATTCAGAGACTAGTCCCAAAGCCACTCCTGCACGGTCTTGTCTGTGTGCTTAGGGTCGTTGTCCTGTTGGAAGATGAACCTGCGACCCAGTCTGAGGTCCTGAAAGCTCTGTGGCAGGTTTTCATCAAGGATCTCTGTACTTTACTCCGTTCATCTTTCCCTCCATCCTGACTAGACTCCCAGTCCCTGCCGCTGAAAAACATCCCCACAGCATGATGCTGTGACCACCATGCTTCACCATAGGGATGGTGCCAGGTTTCCTCCAGACATGACGGTTGGCATTCAGGCCAAAGAGATCAATCTTGGTTTCATCAGATTACAGAATCTTGTTTCTCATGGTCTGAGTCTTTAGGTGCCTTTTGGCAAACTCCAAGCGGGCTGTCATGTGCCTTTTACTGAGGAGTGGTTTCAGTCTGGCCACTTTACCATAAAGGCCTGATGGGTGGAGTGCTGCAGAGGTGGTTGTCCTTCTGGAAGGTTCACACATCTCCACAGAGGAGCTCTGTCTATGTGACCATCACCTACCTGACCAAGGCCCTTCTCCCCGGATAACTCAGTTTGGCGGGGCGGCCAGCTCTAGGAAGAGTCTTGGTGGTTCCAAACTCTGATGGAGGCCACTGTGTTATTATTTAATTAAACTGAGGAGAGGCACTTATTGTTGTCTATACCATACAAAAAAATGTAACATGAGATTTTTTTTTACATAACTTCAATTATATCACTGGCTTGGTGGACCAATTTCTTTTCTCCTGTAGCTAGGTTTTCATTCAATTGCCGACAGATTTTCATGTGAATATTAAAACATCTGCATAAAGCAATATGCACATTTTCCCACCAGAGATGTTTCCATTTAACTGAATTATTGCGAATAAAAGGCTGTGCATGATAATATAGTGCACATAAAAAAAAAAATTGTGGTTAAATTACCATAAAAAAATACTAGTCAAATGGGTTTCCATTGCATTTTCAACTGTAGTGACGGTTTTGTCACAAAAACTGTTGCCTTATATAGCAAATGGGCCAACTTTGGACTTGGCACGTGTGCTCTAGCCAACAGCTCGCAGAGAGAGTGTGGGTATTGGTAGGCTACGTACAGTTGAAGTTGGAAGTTTACATACACTTATGTTGGTGTCATTAAAACTAGTTTTTCAAACACCACAAATTTCTTGTTAACAAACTATAGTTTTTGTCAGGTCGGTTACGGCATCTACTTTGTGCATGACACAAGTCATTTTCCAACAATTGTTTACAGACAGATTTTTTCACTTATCATTCACTGTATCACAATTCCAGTTGGTCAGAAATGTATATACACTAACATGACTGTGCCTTTAAACAGCTTGGAAAATTCCAGAAAAGTATGTAATGTCTTTAGAAGCTTCTGAGAGGCTAATTGACATCATTTGAGTCAATTGGAGGTGTACCTGTGGATGTATTTCAAGGCCTACCATCAAACTCAGTGCCTCTTTGCTTGACATCATAGGAAAATCAAAAGAAATCAGCCAAGGCCTCAGAAAAGAAATTGAAGACCTCCACAAGTCTGGTCCATCCTTGTGAGCAATTTCCAAACACCTGAAGGTAGCACGTTCATCTGAACAAACAATAGTACGCAAGTATAAACACCATGGGACCACGCAGGCGTCATACCGCTCAGGAAGGAGACACGTTCTGTCTCCTAGAGATGAATGTACTTTGGTGCAAATCAATCCCAGAACAACAGACAAGGACCTTGTGAAGATGCTGGAGGAAAGAGGGACAAAGGTATCTATATCCACAGTAAAACGAGTCTTATGTCGACATAACCTGAAAGGCCACTCAGCAAGGAAGAAGCCACTGCCCCAAAACCGCCATAAAAAAGCCAGACTACGGTTTGCAACTGCACATGGGGACAAAGATCGTTGTTTTTGGAGAAATGTCATCTGGTCTGATGAAACAAAAATAAAACTGTTTGGCCTTAATGACCATCATTATGTTTGGAGGAAAAAGGGGGAGACTTGCAAGCCGAGGAACACCATCCCAACCGTGAGGCATGGGGGTGTCAGCATCATTTTGTGGGGGTGCTTTGCTGCAGGAGGGACTGGTGCACTTCACAAAATAAATGGCATCATGAGGCAGGACAATTATGTGGATATATTGAAGCAACATCTCAAGACATCAGTCAGGAAGTTCAAGCTTGGTCGCAAATGGGTCTTCCAAATGGACAATGACCCCAAGCATACTTCCAAAGTTGTGGCAAAATGGCTTAAGGACAACAAAGTTAAGGTATTGGATTGGCCATCACAAAGCCCTGACCTCAATTCTATAGAAAATGTGTGGGCAGAACTGAAAAAGCGTGTGCGAGCAAGAAGGCCTACAAACCTCACTCAGTTACACCAGCTCTGTCAGGAGGAATGGGACAAAATTCACCCAACTTATTGTGGGAAGCTTGTGGAAGGTTACCCTAAATGTTTGACCCAAGTTAAACAATTTAAAGGCAATGCTACCAAATACTAATTGTGTGTATGTAAACTTCTGACCCACTGGGAATGTGATGAAAGAAATAAAAGATGAAATAAATCATTCTCTCTACTGTTATTCTGACATTTCACATTCTTAAAATAAAGTGGTGATCCTAACTGACCTAAGACAGGGAATTCTTACTAGGACTAAATGTCAGGAATTGTGAAAAACTGAGTTTAAATGTATTTGGCTAGGTGTATGCAAACTTCAGACTTCAACTGTACATGATGAGATTATTATGGATAAGGGCAAGATTATTTGTATTTTTCAAATGGCAGCCGAATATTGATCATCATGTCACCAGAATAACCCTCAATATTTATTGGAAAGGAACATCAAGCCGATCACAGTGCACTTTCACCACCTTGTGCTTTCCTGAGTCATTGAGTGACTCCAAGTTTACTTCGATAAAACGGTTATTATATAAATATTTGCGCATAAAGGTGTTTCCACTGCCATATCTGGCATAATTAATTTTACAGACAAAAATATCCCACCATGTCGAACGGACAAATTGTCTGTCAGCATTTATTCATTTGTAGCGGCATTTTATGTTTCCATCAGCCCGGTAGTGACTTTTTCCATGCATCAGTTAATTCATCCGCATTAAATGGTTGGATGGTTAACCTGGGTATTGATCAATACGTAAAGGGTAATTTAAGGGCCGCCCGAGTAGCGCAGCGGTCTAAGACACTCGATCCCAAGCTGTGTCGCAGCGACCGGTTGACCCATGAGGCGGCGCACAATTGGCCCAGCGTCGGGATGGATGGTCGGGATGTCCTTGTCACATCATAAGCTAGCGACTCCTTGTGGCGGGCCGGGCGCATGCATGCTGACTTCGGTAGCCAGTTGTACGGTGTTTCCTCCGACACATTGGTGCGGCAGGCGTTAACTGTCATAACAGTTAACGCCTGTCAATCCAAATGAACGCTGCCATTATCTGCCACACGGGTTGCTACTAGCTTACCTACAGTCGACATGATTTGACTGAAAATCTGAGTCAGGTGTTACTATTATCCCTGTGCTTCACTGAACCTCATGCTGTGTGGAGAAGAGGAGGCAAGCAAAGAACAAAGGTGAGATTACTATTATGTTCACCCAATTAATTCCAATTAGCATGTGTACACCCATGTCAGCTGCCGTGCTGCTAGCTGATTTGCTAATGGGATTAGCCCGAGGAGACTCTCTCACGCTAATGGGGAGAAACTGGCCTTCGCCCTTTACCTCACTAACAGTGTTGTTAAGCGAATGAGACACAGGGCCATCTGTCCCAACTATGTGACAGTTCCTAATTTATTTCCTGTTCCACTTTGTGTGATGGACAATAGCCTCTTTTGGCAATCCACACAGAGACAGGCAGGTATTGGAGGGCCTGGTTTGAGATTCTCTTGTCTTCATTTTGAGCTAATAACATTGTACTGGTCTGCTCTGTACTTAATACTGAGTTGGAGTTCAATTTTAGGATGTGAACTCTTGTGTAACAATAGTTGTTTATCTGGTCAGTCAAAGATGGCGGGTGGGTGAGAGAAGAGTGAGAGAGAGACTTCACTTCAAAGCCGGAAAGCCTCACGGCATAGGTAACACAATCTGCAGCTCGTGTTGACATTGGTAGTGACAACCTCAAACTGACCACTCAGAAGTGATACAGTCTGCCCTGACCTCCCACTGAACCCGAAAAGAGTTAGATGTTTTGTAAACACAAAAATGTAAGCTCACAACACATAGTACCACAGCTGTTTGAAAAGCTTACATCTACATTGGAATTGTTATGTCTGGTTAAATATCCCAAAGCAACATCGTTTAAAATAAAAAAAATACAATAATTAGGCATAATCAGGTTTTATTTTATTCATGCTTATAATAAACCAAAGCAAAAATTATAGTTGAAATATAGGTCAGCAATATGTTCAGCAAATGTTAGTGTCAGTTTTCCAAAGTTAGAGATCTAGGAGATAACTCACTACCTGAACACTATAATATGTCATCAAGCATTACAATAAACATGCATAGATGCAGTAGCATGTGCAGTAAAAGTATGCTGTTTCAGGCTTGTCGGCAAGCTAGTTTACTGACCTAAAATGCTGCTCATGTGTCAGTACCTGCACTCACCATAATCTGACTCATGACGACATCAAATTGTGCCCGACTTAGTGTGACAACAATTATCAAGACTGAAATGTAGACGCCATGCAGTCGTAACATTCAGGGTAAAGCATAGCCAGGAGGGGAGGAGATCCAATGGGTTTTGGAGTCAGGGGGATATAGTGATATTAGGGCTTTAGAAACAGACACTCAATGGAGGTCAGACGTTTGCTGTGCTATCACCCTCCTATTCTGCCAGCCCTAAACCCAGCTGACATGGTTTGAATATGGTGCATGAATTCCCATTCCTCGGGCGGATGTAAACAGTCCCTTAGGCCCAGTGGTAAACAAAAGAGCCGTGTCTCTTACTGTGTGACTCCAAGAGGTAGTAGAGCAAGGGGAGAGGGGTTCAATTACATAGTTGCATAATAAGACCGGTAGGACTCCATGCCAGTGGGAGACTAGATACTGTAACAGTACGGTAGGGTTCCCCATCCGCTACTTCTGTACTAGCCTGGGCAGCCACTAGTGGGCTTTATGGATGGATCTACACTATAGTCTGGGCTTGATCCACACAAGTCCCCCGGTGAACGGTTCGTACATAAAACATTCTCCATTCAGGCTGGATTTCATGGCGAGAAGGCAACAACAAAAAAACAAGGAAAATATGGCTACTTTCATTGTGAAACACCATTTTCCAACACCATGCTAGTGTGGCTAATGCCTAGGAATGTTAGCCTTCTTGCCATTAAATCTAGTTAGGGAGAAAATCGAAGCCTTTTCCAGCCTGAGTGGAGAATGTTTTATGTAAGACCCGGGTCACCAGGGGACACGAGTGTATTACCGGCTGTGCACATCAAGCCCAGACGACAGTGGAGATCCATAAAGCGGCTGCCCAGGCTACTTCTCTGCCGGCTAAACTCGGAACTCCATGTGCTTCTGATTCATCTGATGGCTGACACCTACTCTGGGTCTGATATCACCTGACTCGAGACAGGGGTTGCTCCTTTTGATTTCAAAAGATCTGAAGGAATATAATAAATCAGTGATGAGAAAACACAGCAATGCAGGTCTCTTTTGAGAGTGAGATGATACCCGACCCTATGGTATTAACTTAATTGTGTAAGCCCAAGCAATGTTTTTTACACAAACAAATGTTCTGAAATCTCATCCGAACACTCAGGCGTGTTTCACAGTTTGTTCCACGTACTGGAAAACTTCCTTTGCTGTCTCCCAGAGGACTTAAGACTCCTTTGATGTGACAAGGCGGAGGAGGTATTTGGACAACCTGTTGTGTCTTTGAGATGGATGGGATCCCCTGTGGGTATCGACCTCACTATTTTCAGAGGCAAAGGAAAATGTTTTATGGAGGCATAGATTAGAAGCACTTGTACAAAGGAAAACATTCCAGTGAATTACTCGCCTGATGACTAACCTTTCCTTCGAACTGAGGACTAGGCATCTAGGAGAGGTTTATGAACGTGTAGGTCTGATAAGTGAATGAGTGAGTGTATGTGAGTGCGCGTGTGTATCGGGAGGCACTAATGACGAGCAGCTCTGGAAGGAGAGTGAGAGAGAGAGATATGGACGTGGATGGGATCCAAGCTCGGGCTCAGTGAATAGAATCGTCTAATCCTCCTCCATCAATGGCAGCGCAGCTCACATTTGCCTCTGATTAGGTTTCCCACCCACGCCACTTCTCCCCGTCGCCGTAACTCTATCTGTGGTAGCGGTTGGGGGAGCCGGCTAGCATCTCACCACCTCCCAGCCTGAGTGGTGGATTTTACCGCAGCAGCATCTATATTCTCTATATCAGCCTTTGAGTGGAGATAAAGAAGAAAGAAGAAAAACCTTGCTTGATAAATATTTCATTGGAGTTTTCCCAGAGGTAGCCCATTTTGCTTAGGACGGACGGGTGTGCAGCAGCAACTGATTAGATAGATACCCACTGGGCACAGAAGTCAGTTCAAAGTCTAGTTTTGATTTACATTTGGTTGAGTTGTCAACTAACGAGAATTCAACATAAAATAAATAAACAAATTCGCTACGTCGTTGGACTTAGGTTAACAGTAAATGCCTTTACTTTGATGGCTTTTTGCTAATCCAATTAGTTTCCACGTCGATTCAATGTCACTACATAGATTTTGAGGTTTAAATGACATGGAAACAATGTTGATTCAACCAGTTTTGCCCAGTAGGTAGGCTCTAACGAACAAAGAGCTCCTATAGGCTTCTACTGCATCCATATCTTTGCCTGTATTAAACAGGATATCCTGCCTGCAGCACACCCTGCAAGAATGTAGCAAGTGGGCAACTTCAGGGGTTGAGTTAACTGGGCTAATTCAAGTTCAGGTTTATTACTTTTCCTAAGAGGAAAAGAGGAAACAGAACTGATGTATGGGTGAGATTTTCATACACTGCCCATCATTGACAGATTTAAATGGAAGTACTTCCATATATACTTTGATAACAGGCTACCTTCAGACGAGTCTTGTGAGGCATGTGGGCGTAGGCATGTAGGCCTATGTGTCCGTGAGAGTCTCACCTTTCGATGGTGGGTGAAATTAGTGTGTAGCCCAAACTGTTTGGACAGATTGGAGGTTGTCAGATTGGCAGTTCTGACTTCAGACAAGTACCATGACACTTGTGGGGATCGTAGAGCAAAACGGAAAACACAATCTTGTCCGTAACAGTCTCATCTTTCCATAAAGGGGTCATATTAGTTTGTAGTTGGATGCTACAGACATTTTCTTGGAATGTCTCCTTGTCTGACAAACACCGCTGTAGCTCTGCCACCTTCTACCACAGATGAGGAAGGTCAACCTTGGCAGATTTTTTTATTTTAAATATAACCTTCATTGAACAAGACAAGTCAGTTAAGAACAAATTCTTATTTACAATGACGGCCTACCCCTGCCAAACCGGGATGACGCTGGGCCAATTGTGCGCCACCCTATGGGACTCCCAATCACAGCCGGATGTGATGCAGCCTGGACTCGAGCCAGGTACTGCAGTGACGACTCTTGCGCTGAGATGCAGTGCCGTAGACCACTGCGCCACTCGGGAGAGCGATGGATGCAGGGGATTGAGACGCAGCCCATCCCAAAATGATATCTCTTGCTTAAACAGAAATATGTGTATATTATGCTAATTAGATGTCCATGGGGGCATGAACATTAAATCTAGGGATTAACGAGATACTGTCCAATGCAGGGGTGGGTAACTCCATTCCTCCAGAGCCTGATTGGTCTCACACTTTTCTCCATCCCTAGCAAACACAGCTGATTAATCAAATTGCATTCTAAACTGAAGATCATGATTAGGTGATTATTGGAGTCAGGTGTGTTAGCTGGGGTTGGGGCAAAACTGTGACACCAATCAGGCCCTCGAGGATTGGAATAGCCCACCCCTGGTCTAATGGTACCAATAGAGGATGACGACGCCATCTAAACTATAATCATAACTTTTTAAAATATATATACATACCACATAGGTGCAGTGAAATGCGTTGTTTTACAGGGTCAGCTATAGTACTACGGCACCCCTGGAGCAAATTAGGGTTAAGTGCCTTTCTCAAGGACACACCTCCAGATTTTTCAACTTGACGGCTCGGTTAATCAAACCAGCAACCTTTCGATTTCTTGCCCAATGCTCCAACCACTACGCAACCTCCCACCCTACATCTCTCCAAACACCCTCAGTGTGATGCTAATTCTCAGTCTTAGCCCCCTGGGTGTCCATGTAAAACAGTCTTAGCCCCCTGGGTGTCCATGTAAAACAATCTTAGCCCCCTGGGTGTCCATGTAAAACAGTCTTAGCCCCCTGGGTGTCCATGCAAAACAGTCTTAGCCCCCTGGGTGTCCATGTAAAACAATCTTAGCCCCCTGGGTGTCCATGTAAAACAGTCTTAGCCCCCTGGGTGTCCATGTAAAACAGTCTTAGCCCCCTGGGTGTCCATGCAAAACAGTCTTAGCCCCCTGGGTGTCCATGCAAAACAGTCTTAGCCCCCTGGGTGTCCATGCAAAACAGTCTTAGCCCCCTGGGTGTCCATGTAAAACAGTCTTAACCCCCTGGGTGTCCATGTAAAACAGTCTTAGCCCCTGGGTGTCCATGTAAAACAGTATAAGCCCCCTGGGTGTCCATGTAAAACAGTCTTAGCCCCCTGGGTGTCCATGCAAAACAGTATTAGCCCCCTGGGTGTCCATGCAAAACAGTCTTAGCCCCCTGGGTGTCCATGCACAGCACTTTAACTGATTTGAGTGAACGTTTAAGCCCACGCACTGGGACACACAATACATGTACCCAGTTCAGTGGCGCATCTCTGAAGATGATCTGAATCTGAGCCTGGGTTGGTGATGCACAAAGAATGACCTAAACGCTCATTCATAATCAGTCTTTCTCATTTAAATGAACTGCAATAACCATGGGGAGTGTCCACAAAATGGACTCTGAATATCACCCAACTGTGAACCATATGGTGAGTGAACCTCGTAATTATGCACTTTGGGATGCAAGGCACTGGATCGACACAGTATTATCTTCATCATCATAATGACTGCTGTAAGATATTTTGAGGGATTTACCTATAGCAGTAGTTTTTATACCATTGAAGCGGGCCATTGTATGTTTTGTTTTTTTTTCGGGATGGAAAAGCGGTTTCAATGTACACTTAAACGACTAAAACCAGATATAGAGTATGTACAAAAGATAATGGACCTTTATCTTTTTTAATAATATGATCTTTGAGAACTAACATTCATCGAAATAAAAGCTAGGCAAGGCAGACAGGCAGGGGAGAATTGAAAATTCCAAAAACAATGAATTTAGATTTTGCTATTATGTTTGAGCAAAATAACACAGCATTAGCCATGGCAAAATGCAAAAATTGCAGGAAATTATCCTTAACACTACAACATTTTCTCTCAGCTGCTTGGCAAAATGTGTAGAATTGCAGGAAATGTGCTTTAAAACTGCAACATTTTCTCTCAGCTGCATGGGGAAATGTGTATAATTGCAGGAAATTGGGGGCCAAGATGGGGGCCTCTAAAATATTCTCTTAAATTCAACCAAGCTGACAGGCAGACCGCACCCCCGTCACACCCCTTCCATGCCCCCTGCCACACCTACCACCTAAGCCCCTTTAAGATCCAGAAGAAACCCTGTATAGTCTAAATTATAACGAGGAGTGTAGCAAAAATGAAAGTGAAACACATGGTAGTCTGTGCTAGTTTCTGCAGTCCAGAATGTTATACGATTCCTATTCAACCTAGTATTAGTGCAGCATGCCATATTTCTTTTTTACAACTATGCAACCATTTCGGGTCTTGACCACCGAAATGAGGTGATAATCCAAAATCTGTTATTCTGTAGCCGCTCAACTGAGCAGAGTATAACGGAAGAGGCAGGAGGCAGACACAGATATAAAGAAAATGCATCGCTTCATCAATGTCTCAGAGAAGCATACCCAGGTAAAGTGTGTGAGAGAGAGAGAGAGAGAGGGAGAGAAAGAGAGAGGGACATATTGTGTGTCTGTTTGGGAGAGAGGCGGGGAGAGAAAGAGAGCGAGAGGAAGAGCGAGAGAGAAAGAGACAGTCTGTTAAGTCAAGCCCCATGCACTCATTCTTCCATCACTCACATTTACCCATGAAGGCACTGTGACTGATGAGACCTTGGGTTGGAATGAAAAAATACTAATCAATGGGCTAAAAAAAAAGCCAGTCGCACCGTCAAAATACGAATATTACCCCAGCTTAAACCTTCTCGCCCGTATAGGGGGACATCCATATAACAGGCTTACTGGTGGAAACGGTATAAAACGGCACATCTTTGAGATACATTTCCAAGGTATTGTTCAACTCACTCGACCCCTCCCTGCTTGTAAGGCAGAGTAGAATGCAATGTGATTTTCTGGGTCAGGGATGGCATTGACAAACTTCTGCGTTTCCCGAACAAAGCTACTGTGTCTGTGGAAAAGCAGAGCCTAGTTCAGGGAAGTAAGCACAACCTGACGAGTGTTGAATGGGGAACATCTTGGCAGGGACTGTCACAAAATGGGATTTTATTTGAAGTCTGGTGTGACGATGTCACTTCATCTTCCTCTGAGGAAATGGAGATATAGCCGGTGAAATTAAGTATTATTGACATAGCGAAATTTGGTAACTAATAGATGGGTTAGCGAACAAGCAACGGTGAACAAGCTTCAAAGGTGCAGAAGGCCATGTGTTGTTGTGATTCTGGAATGCTATATAGCTAGCAACAATGGCAAGAAGCTGCCATGTTGGGAATCATGGGTGGCTTGTTCGAGCTAATTTGATCTTGTTCTTGTTTCCATGCCTTGTTTTGAGTTGTTTTGACTGACTGTCTATGATAATATGACAAAAAATTCACTAGCTTCCTAACCAACAACTGAAACAATGCATTTCAGAGACTGTGCTCATTTTGCAAATGTATTTATGCTTTCAATAAACATTGGAGAAGAATGCTGTCACCAATCTTAGCCAATTGCCCTAAAGTTGAGCACTTTGTTGCTTAACAACAAACCCCATCTATTAGGCATTAATGAAATAATACATAACAAAGGCTATATACAGTATTACATGTTTTTAATTAGCCTACAACATAAACATTTATAAACGCATAGGTTATCCTGCAGTAGTAAATACTGATTGTTTATGCGGTGGTTATGAACTATGAATTCCATTCGTTTTTTACAACAGGACAATGATCCAAAAGACACCTCCAGGATGTAGAAGGGATATTCGACCACGAAGGAGAGTGACGGAGTGCTGCATCAGATGACCTGACTTCCAAATGATAGTCTCACTAAGTGCAAACCAGATGGGATGGCGCATCGCTGCAGAATGCTGTGGTAGCCATGCTGGTTAAGTGTGCCTTGAATTCTAAAGAAACCACTGACAGTGTCACCAGCAATGCACCCCCACACCATCACACCTCCTCCTCCTCAAATTTGGACTAATCAGACCAAAGGACAGATTTCCATTGGTCTAATGTCCATGGCTTGTGTTTCTTGGCCCAAACAAGTCTCTTCTTCTTATTGGTGTCCTTTAGTAGTAGTTTCTATGCAGCAATTCGACCATGATGGCCTGATTCACGCAGTCTCCTCCGAACAGTTGATGTTGAGATGTGTCCGTTACTTGAACTCTGTGAAGCACTTATTTGGGCTGCAATTTCTGAGGCTGGTAACTTTAATGAACTTATCCTCTGCAGCAGAGGTAACTCTGGGTCTTCCTTTCCTGTGGTGGTCCTTATGAGAGCCAGTTTCATCATAGCACCTGAAGAAACTTTCAAAGCTCTTGACATTCTCTGGATTGACTGACATTCATGTCTTTGTATTATTTTAATTTTTTTAGTGGGTAGATCAGCTTTAATATTGCAGATAGATTGTAGCTTCCATCAATGTAATTGTCTGCATCATTTCCAATCCCCCATATATTTTTGGCGTATATATATATATATATATATATATATATATATATATTTTTTTTTTATATATACTGTATATACATACCCTTAATATATATATATATATATATACACACACACACACACACACATCTTTAAAATATATTTTCCTTTATCATTCCCCACAAACCCTACCACCCCTCCCCTAATTGGAGTAAACAAATAAACAATAACACTTAGGCTTCTACTTCCAGCTTATCAAACCAAATCAATTGTTATTAGTCACATGCGTCGGATCTTACAGTGAAATGCTTACTTACTTACAAGACCCTAACCAACAATGCAGTTTAAAAAATATGAATAAGAATAAGAAATAAAAGGAACAAGTAGTTAAAGAGCAGCAGTAAAATAACAATAGCGAGGCTACATACAGGGGGCACCGGTTAGTCGAGGTAATGGAGGTAATGTGTACATGTAGGTTTAGTTATTAAAGTGACTATGTATAGATAATAACAAAGAGTAGCAGTGGCGTAAAAGAGGGGTTGGGGGTGTGGGCAATGCAAATAGTCTGGGAAGCCATTTGATTAGATGTTCAGGAGTCTTATGGCTTGGGGGTAGAAGCTGTTTAGAAGCCTCTTGGACCCAGACTTGGCGCTCCGGTACCGCTTGCCAAGTGGTAGCAGAGAGAACAGTCTATGACTAGGGTGGCTGGAGTCCTTGACAATTTTTAGGTCATTCCTCTGACACCGCCTGGTATAGAGATCCTGGATGGCAGGAAGCTTGGCCCCAGTGATGTACTGGGCCGTGCGCACTACCCTCTGTAGTGCCTTGCAGTCAGAGGCCGAGCAGTTGCCATGCCAGGTAGTGCTGCTGTAGAAACTTTTGAGGATCTGAGGACCCATGCTAAATGTTTTCAGTCTCCTGAGGGGGAATAGGTTTTTGTCGTGCCCTCTTCAAGACTGTCTTGGTGTGCTTGGACCATGTTAGTTTGTTGGTGATGTGGACACAAAGGAACTTGAAGCTCTCAACCTGCTTCACTACAGCCCAGTCGATGAGAATGGGGGCGTGCTCAGCCTACTTTTCCTGAAGACCACAATCATCTCCTTTATCATGTTGAGGAAGAGGTTGTTGTCCTGGCACCACACAATTTTTCTAGGCGCACTGGTGCTCCTAAATTTAAATTCCCGGTCGCAGCTAAATATTTAGACGCATATGCGGACAAAATGGTCACACTGTAAAGCCCTCATAGATCCAGTCGCTAGGGAGAACAGAATTCGTCTTGACAAACAGAGCCAACGGGTCTGTCTGAGGAAGAGAGCGAGATGGAGAGAAAGTCTTGTCTTTCAGGACGTGCATCACAGGAGGTTGGCGGCACCTTAATTGGGGAGGACGGACCTGTGGTAACGGCTGGAGTGAAGTAAGTGGAATGGTGGTGGAAAGTGGAATATTTGATGCCATTCTATTTGCTCTGTTCCAGACATTATTGTGAGGCGTCCTTCCCTCAGCAGCCTTCACTGACGTGCATCCATAGTGGAGTGCTAATAAAAAGGGTATTAAGTGGTTTATAAGGTAATAACTGACTGGAAGAAACTTAACGCACATATTTCAATTAGAAAGCTGGGAGACAAGGCAAATTAGTTTAAGATGAAGCTATATTTCAATTGCTGTTTTTATTAGACAGATACAAGTGTAGGGTCTTAATTTGAGCCAGTTTTCTACAGCAGAAAAAATGATCCTGCAGCAACGGGAAATGTGCATTATTATGTGGATTATAATAGACATTTTTGTAGGGGTTGATACATTTTCCGTTAGTGCAAATCAAGTCTGAGTGGACAAACTTTAGAAGCCTTTTTCAAACTCAAATACACTCCACGTTTGCATTTCCTGTTGTAGCAGTGGATCAGGAGCGCATATGTGAAGCTGCAAGCAAACAGAGATGTTAGCGAGGCAGTCGAGGCTCTTGTGTGAAGCTGAAGGCAAACAGAGGTCTTGTCAAGGCAGCTGAGGCTCTTGTGTGACGCTGCAAGCAAACAGAGGTCATATCGAGGCAGCTGCAGGCAAACAGAGGTCTTATCGAGGCAGCTGAGGTTTTTGTGTGAAGCTGCAGGCAAACAGAGGTCTTATTGTGGCAGCTGAGGATCTTGTGTGAAGCTGCAAGCAAACAGAGGTCTTATCGAGGCAGCTGAGGCTCTTGTGTGAAGCTGCAGGCAAACAGAGGTCTTATCGAGGCAGCTGAGGCTCTTGTGTGAAGCTGCAGGCAAACAAAGGTCTTATCGAGGCAGCTGAGGTACTTTTGTGAAGCTGCAGGCAAATAGAGGTGTTATAGAGGCAGCTGAAGCTCTTGGCTGCATCTGCCAAGTCCACACTAATACTGTCTCAACTAATACTGTCCATGTGCCAACACAGAGTATTACTCAGGCATACAAACACAAACACGTATGCATGGTTAAGCATACACACGTACAGTACGTACAGTATGAAAGCACATCAGAGAGAACTCAAAGAGATAGGAAACATGGACGAGTTGAGAAAAACACACAAATACAGACAAACAGACAGACAGGCAAGCACGTATACATACACAGTAAGATGTTAGAATGAATGCAGAGGCCATAAAGTTACTAGTTGGCAAGACTGAAAGCAAGGCACATACACATGTTTTCACCATGCAGATGCATTCATGCATACAGTATCTAAAGCAGGGGTTCTCAAACGTTTTGGGGCTGAGGACGCCTTTTGTGATAGCAAATTCAGTAGGGACCCCCTCATAATCAGAACAGAACTCGAGTGAGATAAAAAAAAATAGCATACAAGGAGTTATACTATGACTTCGGCAGGGCATGGACAGGCAAACCAAGTCCCGGGCCCTGGGAAGGAACATTTTAAAAGGCCCGTCTTGTCATCGGAGAGAAAATGTGTCCGTTTCCAGCTAATTTCCTGTAAATCCCCCCCCCCCAAAAAATCCATGACACAGAGAGAAAAATGTGCAGTTTTAAAGCTTAAGTTAGAGTGCATTTATTTATTTTAAATATTGAAATTAAAAAATGATAATTGGTGGACTAAGAGCCATGTTTCCCAGGGTTAAGAACATAAACAATATTACATTGTATTGTCTTTTATAGTCTAAACCTATTCCTCGGATTCCTTGGCCAAAATTAGTTTAACCTGTTGTTGTTAGTCATTTTCCTTAAATACATTTTTCTTAAACACAAGGGGGACATATTTCTTCCACATAGCTCATCAAATGGCTCGTCTTGTTGGGGCTCTGGCGATAAAGACAATGTTTTCCTTCGTGTTTTTCTCCTCGTTGATTTGAGTCTTTTCACCCCGAGGCAGCATCATAGACATCATTTCCACTTGTTTACATCCTTATTAAGAATAATCATTATTATTCCCTGTGGCGGACGGAAGGAAGAGTAACAGGCCACATAGAACAGAGCTCGGAAAAGGGGAATGGTTTCAGTCTCGTTTTCATTTTGGGGTTATGGCCTCCTGATTGCTGCCTCTTTGTTTGCTGCATGATTCACTCAAAGCACTTAAGTAAGAACCCAAGGGAGAGAAATTGTCATGGAGAGCTGGATGAAATGACCATAAAATGTGTCAAACTAGCATGAGCTCATTGTTACACTACATGAGCACACGTTGTTCTGTAGAGATTGGAACCACATCCAAGTGTTAGGCACAGCACAGTACAATGGTTTAGGCCTAGGTCTACTGCAAGGTGTGGAGCATCACACATTCCAAGTTTAGCCTAGTTTTCAGGATTTTCACACATTCTTCTTAATTCCCCCTTAAACACATTATTCCCCCCCCCCCCCCCCCCCAACTCATGGGTTTACCCATTAGGAACTTTATGCCCTAATTATTGCCAACTTTTTATGAATTTGTCAGTATTTTTTTAGTTCCATATTCAAGGTTACTAACTAGGCCAGAAAAACTGTTGTCCTGAAAATCTTACACATTTCACAAATAGGGATTTGGGAAGGTGGGAAACCTTCACTCCCAGTGGCTAACTGTTAGTTTATATAAAACACACTTGAGAACTGTGGTTAGCCCAACTGGCTCACACAAAAGAGTTAAAGTGGAAAGGTCATCTGAATCAGTATCCCACTAATTATATATATATAAAAAAAAAAATGTGTGGGGGGGGGGGGGGGGGGGGTGATCTCCATTAGCTCTTGCAAAAGCAGCAGCTACTCTTCCTGGGGCCCACACAAAACATGAATTATGACATAATACAGAACATTAATAGACAAGAACAGCTCAAGGACAGCTAGGCTAACTGTTGTAAAGCAGTGGGTGGCTGAGGATTGGCTATGCACGTCAGAGGTGCAGGTAGACACAATCCCTGATTAACATCAGTTTGCAGGAGCTAAACCAGTGTCACGGCGACAATGAAGGACAGACAACTCTAACTACAGAGGGCGGGTGCCTATTGATCAGAGAAGGAAACCTAAATCCACCCCACACACTGTCAATAAAACAGATGGAGCTGTGTAATCATGTGTTGTTCGCTATCGGAAGCACGGGTCTTAAACATGCGGCACATGGGCAATTTTCAGTCCGCCATCTGATTTAAAGTGGACCCTACTTGTGATCCCATCAGTAGGCTAACCTTTTTGATTATTTGACATTCTATGTTGGGGAAAAACTACTCACATGCAAAGAGGCACTGCACTCAGTGTCTGTGTGAAAAAGTAATTGAAGGATAATTAGGGTGCGCCCTAAACCAATTAGCATTAGCATTGGTTTTCGAGAGATAATTGATATATCCCTGACACCAACCAATCCCAGTCCTCAAGAGCTAAATTACACACTCTTAACCTCACTTCTTCATTGTGACACAGACCATCAGTGGTACATTTAACTGAGGGCCCCCTGTCTCTTAAACGTAGTAAGGCTAAAAGGATACTCTGAAGTAGCACTGAAGCTGATGCCACGCAGAGTGGGTCGTCCGAGTAGTCATCTCAGGCGTTGGCAGGTTGACCCTTACTGCAGCACATCTGCAATTACAACTCACCATGTCCCCAGTGCCAGCTCCCAGAGGGCACGGCTGCGCCCGCCAATGAAGCTGAACTAAAGGATGGAGTGGATGCATGACTTGCCGTCCATTCACCAGGACAGTGGCTTGCTCGCCTGCTCGGCTTCCCAGGGCTGACCCATATATGACGTGCCCGAGCGAGACATGGCCGCAACCGCCGCTTCATGATGATGATGCGCTCTCTCTATTTGTCTCTCCCACACGCTCTCTCTTTTTCATTCTTTCTCCCTCTCCTTTTCTTCGCTGCTTCTCTTGATCTTTATTTTGTTCTCCCTCTTTTCTCTCTAAGGGACGCCATGTTTGTCTTCCTGTTTGGATCTTTGACTGTTTCGTTTCCTATCTCTATGTGGATTTCCTGTTTTTTACCCTCTGTTTTCTCTGTGGTTCTCTCTCTGTCTTTTCATCACATTCCCTTCTTTCTTTGGCAGATTGAACCTATGCCGATTGAAGCGACGTTGGTGGCATTGTGCGAATAGCATTACCTGAAAGGCTCAAAGTACCAGGACATCTCAATGCCATATCTCATATCATATGTTCCATCCTCGCTCTGCCAATACGCCAGCCTAGTGTGTGGTAAGGCGAGCTTCAATTAATGAGACACAGCGCTTGCCCTTTGGATCAAAATTAACGGAAAAACCATATGTCCTTTATAATCAATTTGTGGCACCCCGTTGAAGAGCACATACAGATTTGCCGGCATACTTAACGATCATTCACTTTACAGAGAAAAAAAACGGGCAATTAGGAGTCTTTCAGCACTCTGAACTCTCAGAATTCTTTGTCTTGCGGCTCGGGCGAAATCCCATCCAAAGCTATGTGAAGGAAAGTAGCTCCACTAAAATTAAGCATTTCATTCAGCACTAGTGATTTGGCTTCCATCCCCTTGGCGGAATCGAGTTCCTGCAGGGTTTCCAAGTTCTTTATTACTGCACTAACGTGGAACACCATGCAAAGGTATTTTTCTGTGGGGGGGGGGGGGGGGGGTTAAATGCAAATGCAACCATCACAAAGGGGGGGGGGGGGGGGGGGCATGAGCTCATATGACAGAATTAATCTTGGATTCTCTAGCGTCGGCTTAAAGTCGAGGAGAAATTCATGTGTAGGCCTAGTTAGTTATAAACTGCACGGAAGAGAAGAGCTCTGACTTCAAACTGCTTTGAAAAGTTGAGAGCCGTCTCAACAAGTTGTGTCTGCAAAAAGGAGTGGATTTTGTTTCCAGCGTTATCTCTGAACGTGAGGAGGAAATTCACTCAACCTTCATCTGTAATCTTTAAGAGCGTTATTTCATTTGAATGGGAGGAGTGACGGAGAGTTGATTTCAGGCAATATTGTAGCTCATGCATGTCAAATGTTGGCAGACTGTGCACATGAATCTATGCTATATTGCTGCTGGCCTCAAGACAGTGCGACATAGTTAAGCTATAAGACGTTGTGGTGAGAGAAACGACAGCCTGGCAGAACAGGATTAACGGTTATAGGTTAGCCTACATCCTCAATTCTTCATCGGATAATGCTTTATCCCAACGGACACAAATGACACAATATCATTACATAAAACGGCATAAATGGTACACTCGTATGACATTTCATTGCCTAGCGTAAATTAACAGAAAGGAATCACTTGCTTCAAATAATCAAACCAATACTGTGGTAGCTATGGTGATGGGGAAACCAAAGATAAGAGCAAAGGTAGGGGTTTTGGCATTTGCTTTGTGTAGTAGGAACAAAATACGGTATATTCAGAAAGTATTCAGACCCCTTCATCTTTTCCACATTTTGTTATGTTACAGCCTTATTCTAAAATAGATTAAATACAAATATGTACTCATCAATCTACACACATTACCTCTTAATGAAAATACGAAAACAGGTTTTTGTAAATGAATTTAAAAATCAAAAACAGAAATAGCTTACTTACATAAGTATTCAGACCCTTTGCAATGAGACTTGAAATTGAGCTCAGGTGCAGCCTGTGTCCATTGATCATCCTTGAGATGTTTCTACAAGCTTGATTGGAGTCCACCTGTGGTCAATTAAATTGATTGGACATGATTTGGAAAGGCCCATACATATTTATATAAGGTCCCACAGTTGACAGTACATGTCAGTGCAAAAAGGAATTGTCGGTAGAGCTCAGAGACAAGATTGTGTCGAGGCACAGATCTTGGGAAGGGTTCCAAAACATTTCTGCAGCATTGAAGGTCCCCAAGAACACAGTGGCCTCCGTCATTCTTAAATGGAAGAGGTTTGGAACCACCAAAACTCTTCCTACAGCTGACTGCCCGGCCAAACTAAGCAATCGGGGAAGAAGGGCCTTGGTCAGGGAGGTGAGCAAGAACCTGATGGTCACTCTGACAGAGCTCCATAGTTTCTCTGGGGAGATAGGAAAACCTTCCAGAAGGACAACCATCTCTGCAGCACTCCACCAATCAGGCCTTATAGTAGAGTGGCCAGACGGAATCCACTCCTCAGTAAAAGGCACAAGATAGCCTGCTTGGAGTTTGCCAAAAGGCACCTAAAGACTCTCAGACCATGAGAAACAAGATTCTCTGGTCTGATGAAACCAAGATTCAACTCTTTGGTCCGAATGCCAACCGTCACATCTGGAGGAAACCTGGCACACTCCATACGGTGAAGCATAGTGGTGGCAGCATCATACTTCGGGGATGTTTTTCATCGGCAGGGACTGGAGACTAGTCAGGATTGAGGGAAAGATGAATGGAGCAAAGTACAGAGCGATCCTTGATAAAAACCTGCTGCAGAGTGCTCAGGACCTCAGACAGGGTCGAAGGACCTGATAATGGCGGCGATGAATAGGGCTGCCGTGCTTCGAGCACTTAGGACATTTTTTGTGTTATTACATACAGCCGGGAAGAACTTTTGGATACCAGAGTGGCGGTAACTATAAGCATTTCGCTACACCCGCAATAACATCTGCTAAGCACATGTACGTATGTGACAAATAAAATGTCATTTAATTTAATTTGAGGTTCACCATCCAATAGGACAACAATCCTAAGCACACAGCCAAGACAGCACAGGAATGGCTTCGGTACGAGTCTCTGAATGTCTTTGAGTGGTCCAGCCAGAGCCTGTACTTGAACCTAATCGAGCATCTCTGGATAGATCTGAAAATAGCTGTGCAGCAACATTCCCCATCCAACCTGACAGAGCTTGAGAGGATATGCAGAGAAGGATGGGAGAAACTCCCCAAATACAGGTGTGTCAAGCTTGTAGCATCATACCCAAGAAGACTCGAGGCTGTAATCGCTGCCAAAGCTGCTACCCCATTTGCAATGAATTTATGTCCAATGCATCATTACAAATAAATGCCATCTGTGCTGTAACACACATAAAGCAAGTAGCTCATGAAAACAAAATGATCACTAATACCTCAATAACGGGCCACCATTTAGGATAGCTCTTCTGTTTGTGCTATATCCAGAGCCCCCTTAGTATTGAGTTGCCTTTAAATATATCACACAAAGCAGTATGGTCCAGACAAGATAGTCACAAATCAACTTCAGAAGATTTTGGCCTAGGCCACCCGAAAGGAAACAAATAACTCCAAGCACCTGTCCCAGCCATTGTTGGTGTATGAGTGACTAATTTCCATGCCTCACACTAGTCTATTTTATATAATTTTGTTATCATTACATTCTTGAGGTTATTTTGTCTTTTGGTTTGGCAGTAGGTTATATCAGGATTGCGGTACAAACTGATATCAACCATGAACAGAGTGAGTGGGCCATAGTTAGCCTAGTCACAACTGTTGCTACACAATGGAGTAGCAAACACTAAACAGCCCATAATGATAGGCTCTGAACGACAGAATAATGTTGATCTATTTGTGCTCACTGCTTATATTACATGGTATGCCATTTGAGCCCAATGTACACAATGTCCAGCTAGCTACTCTTTGTCGTACTCTTTGTCAGTCCATTTCAAGACGTTCGCCTATAGCCTACCTCATATGGGCTAAAAGTACATTAAGTCTATAAACAAAGCCTAAATAATTGAAAACATACGAAGGAAATGACTCAATATGGTACAGGCGAATGCATAGGCCGACTTAGCTACGTGACAGAGTGGCACTTTGCCACAGGCGTTCAGCTGGCATTATGTTAGGCAAGTAAGACCATGCCCATGGCTGTCTTGGAGCATTACCACACTACGGGCACCACAGTCACTACAGTGACATGACTGTGTGTGACAGGCGCTGATACACACCAGGGAAACTGTGTCATACATCCAGCCCACTCACATTTTCACGTCCTGTTACGGTAACAGTGCGGCTGAGCTCTAGACACAGATATGCTTACATGTCATCGGGTTGATAAGCAAGTGATAGGTGTTCTGATTGCATCCCACTCACAAGGAGTGTTATCTGAACGTGAGAAGCAACCAATTGAAATGGACAGGATGTCAAGCTCATTTCACTGTGCACCACAGCGGGAATTTGATGTGCAGTACTCAGGGAGTATATCGCAATTTCAGACCCACAATGCAATGCAACTGGAAAAGGGTCCGTGTTCAGTCAGGGAACAAATCGTGATAGACAATGACACATACTCGTGCTCCGTATGTATGGATGAGTCATAGGCTCATATTTATAGCCTACTGTATACCTTTTTCATTAAACAGTGTGTTATAAAAACTGTTTGTACAATTTTAGTTTAGAGTACATAGCAGGGACATTCAGACACAGCCATGTTGTCCTGAGAGGACCCAGCAGAGCTAAGGAGGGAGACCATTGTGATTAGAAGTGACCCCAGATTGATGCCCACTGCTGATGCCATCCGCGACAAGCTGACCAATCCCTGCCCCATCATCCCACTACTGCCTTTCACATCCACAAAAACATAGGCATAAACATATTCATATCATGATGGACATTTCAGACACAGCACATAACTGACATTTCAGACACAGCACATAACTGACATTTCAGACACAGTGCCACTGCAGAAACATGACATAGGCCTTCTATAGTGTGGCGTATCATGGCTAGGGTCTACTAAAATGTAACACTTTCTCCCTTCATGTGTTAAACAAAGAATCCATCGTGTCCATGAAAACAATGTATTTTAGTACTAGATACACTCAATACTGGGATTGAAAGGAGCTGCGTCTCTCAGCGAAGCACCTGCGGCACTGTGGAAATATGAGTTGCTAAAACCGCAAAAACGCTGCAGTTGGCTCCAAAACTCTGTCTCAGTTCACCCTTTGTATCAAATGAACGCATGCAGACATACAATGCCTTCAGAAAGTATTCACACCCCTCTAAAAACATAATTTGACATTATGGGTTATTGTGTGTAGATCGGTGACACAAAATCTCAATTGAATCCATTTTAAATTCAGGCTGTAACACAATAACATGTGGGGAAAGTCAAGGGGTGTTAATACTTTCTGAATTGACTGTATGAATTGACTGTATGAATTGACTGTATGAATTGACTGTATGCAAAATTAGGGAAATTAAAATACATTGCCTGCCGGTGTGTGTGTGTGTGTGTGTGTCTCCCTGGCAACTGTTACCTAGCCTTAACTAATTCCTGTTCCCTCGCCGAATTGCTGTGTCCAGTCCACGGAGTCAATATTACACCTGTCATAGCTACGTCTGGGAGAGGAGATATCAAACATACTTTTCGAATTGTGCCGTTAATGAGAAAACCTTCTATTTGTCACCGAGCACTTTCCGACCAGGATTCGCATGGCTTCAGGTAGCATAATCCCCCTAGTCTCATACCAACAGACTCGGAATGACAGTAGAAACGGCATAAGAAGACCTCATTCACATCTTGTCTTAAGTTTTAGAGTGACTTATGTTACAGAACAGTTCTACTAAAATAGGTCAAACGGTTTGAAATGACAGCAAACGGATGACAGAAACTTGACAACATGAATGAGACATTTGCTGTACAGGTTCTGTTGCTGTGTGATTATGTGTGGGTGATGTGCACGGGTATGGCCATATGTGTCAGATAGCACTATGGTTGCATGAGTGGGTGGAAGTGACAGACAAGGTGACAAATGTTGCTAGATTGCTAATAACAGCTCTCACGGGTTGGCGGGTAGTGGAGGAAAGGTGTTATTAACAACAGAATGGTGACATATCGCAGTTCAGCTGTGTGATGTAGGCTACTCCCATAAATCATAACGAAATGATGGATGTTATGGACATAGGCATTATTGTCCATTACAGTACTCAAGGCACCAGTTTGTGATGATGTAACCAAGAGGAAACACTGTGCCATAGACATGATGGTTTAATCTAATGTGCTGGGGACGAGAACACCCTCTAACCACCTCTGCCAGTGTAAGAAGTGTTTCCCTTGTCATTACTTAGGTGTGGTGAGCTCCATCCCAACCAGTGCGTAGAATGGCCTGTCTCCGAGTGCGTACATGTAAGTCGGAATATCTTTAATGATAAGAAGCAGTATTGAGAAGACAGAATATAAACAGAGCTTGACCGGTCTTGATTTGCCGGCTCTGGGAGGTCAAAGATCTTTACACACGCTAATAGCCTCCAACACAGTGTCTATTGTCCTCGGGTGAGTTCGTGCATTCAATCTGGAATGCCAGAGTGCATTCAGAGCGTTTTGCTCTCGGAGAGTTCAGAGCACACACAAGATGCTCTGGCCGAGGAGTAGGGTCGATCCTAGCGTTCTGACCTAACAACAGTAGTCCCAAGCTAGCAGGCTAATGTTGGCTAGCTTGCTAGCTATTTCAGACACAAATGAGAGAACAACTCACTCTGACCATTTTACTCGCCCTAGCAGAGCTAGTTAGGTTGTTTTTATGTTATCCAGAGCGTTTGTGAACATAACTGTGCTTCTGGCAACAATTTAATTATGATTTTTTTTGCCAACGTTTACTGACGCCGGCCACATTCAATGGGTTTTGAGCGTTCGTAAATCCGTCAGTTATTCTGCACTGTGGCACACGCTAGTGCTCTGGAATCGGAGTAGATAGCCAGACCAAATGTACCAGCTACGTCTATCGACAGTTGTCGCAGTGACATCATGAACATTCTATTGAAATAATTACTTGCATAGTGGAGTCTTTTGTTAAGAAATGTAGCTAGCTAGCTAAACAATGAACCATAATCCCAACTCATAACGTTACTACCCTGCATGAATCTGCAGGTAGCTAAACAACCAGGTTCAATGTTAGCTAGCTAGATAACATTAGGCTATAACTAGCAATGCAAATGGCTCTGAGATACAAATAATATTACTACACAGATCCTACACATAACGTTAGCTAGCGAGCCAGCCAACTAATGTTAGCTAGATAGCTAAATAGATAGCTAGATAGTTCACTTGAAATGAAAACGACTTTCTGACTAAATTAGAAATGTGTTATATCTGAAAATGTAGCTAGCTTGACTATATTACCCATATACATGGATGGACGCTTCTCCCTCTCTGTCACGGATGCCATGGTTGCCCTTAGTTTGAAGATGTAATCCAGAGACAGGTGTTTTATACAATAGCCGTCTGTGTGTTCTCTTTTCGACACCCTCTGCATATTTGCAATCAAGCAACATAATTTTCTCCATCTCCTTAGGTATCATGCTCTAACTCCACTGGGCATTCAACTGATTTCAAAACTCAGTCCTCCAGAAAGTGGAGAGCAACACCTTTGCTGCTCTACTACGTGATATCTTTCAAAAAAGTTGCGTTAGAAAGGATTACATGTTATAGACAGAAGCGTGCTACAAGGCAGACCAATCCGAACTCATCTCTTGGCATTGCTTGCCCATTATCTCAGCCAATCATGGCCCAACTTTTTCATGGCTAAACCAACTAGGCTCGTAATTTAACAATGTTATTCGTATTACAGATGGCATACAAGTTTGTTATTATTAAGGCACATGAAAGTTCACATGTTCCAGAAGGCATTTCTGCCCAAAAATGCATTTTGATAAAAAAATAAAAGTTTATGTCCAAATGGCTCTCCTGTGAAGTAGTGACGTGCGACATACGCCTAGTTTCACCTAGATCTTGAAGGTGAGTGGTCTCATAAAGACATGGACTGGCTGTAACATAATTCTATATCTTACAATTTTCTCATGGATTTTGATGCATGTAACCACTGCTAATACACCACACACTGACGCCTCAGGTGCAGCTGCAAACCGGTATTGGACTGAAAGAGCGACATAAGTCGTCGGACACCCCGGACAGAGCAAAGGACATCAAAAAGCAAAAGGCAGCATCGCCAGAGACACGATAGTTTATAAATGTAAACCAATCCATACATTTTGAAGTGCAGTACTGAATTTTGAAAAGTTGAGACTTCTTCCACAGCTTTTAGTGTGTGTACTTTTTTGGCTTTTTTTTTATTTTTAAATATTATCATTCCAGAGTTGGAGACCATTTGTTAATTAGGCAGAATAACTTATTGTCGCCTGTAATTTCACAGGCTCCGGCCAGTCGGTCAAAATAACTCTCTGCTGAAGAGAAGCAGTGATTTGCGGGTGCAACTGGAGACATGATGTCTGATGTGGAGACAGACCCAGGGGAACCCAACGCATTTTTAATAACCTCCCCTGAGTTTGAGGACCTGATTGTGTAAGCAGACCGGAAAAGGGCCAAGCATGCTTATGGGGAGAAAAGGCGCCGTCAGAACTAAAACCGGAGCCTGCATGCACATCCAGCGCAGACCTACCCAGAACAAATGATTGTGCAATACACCACAGACAGCCTGAACAATTCCTCGGTGTACACATCCCTAAGGAATTAACATGGTCCACACACCCACACAGTTGTGAAGAGGGCACGACAGCACCTCTTCCCCCGCAGGAAGCTGAAAAGATTTGGCACGGGTCAGAAATTGTCAGACTCCAGACACCCAAGCCATAAAGTGCTCTCTCTACTACTGCAAGGCAAGCGGTGCCAGTGCACCAAGTATGGAACCAACAGGACCCTGAACAGCTACTACCACCAAGCCATAATACTACTAAACAAGACTGCTAAATAGCTAATCAAATGGCTACACGGACAACCTGTATTGACCCTTTTTTGCTCTAACTCTCTTGTACTGACTCTATGCACACACACAGGACACAACACACCTTCACTCACCACATATGCTGCTGCTACTGTCTATTCTCTATCCTCAGTCATTTTGCCCCTATATGTACATAGCTACCTCAATTACCTCGTAACCCTGCACATCGACTTGGTACTGGTACTCCCTGTATACAGCCATGTTATTTTGGACTTGTTATTGTTCGTTATTCACTGTGTATTTACTCTTTATGTCACTTACATTTTATAACTCTGCATTGTTGTAAAATGACCTATATGTAAACATGTCACTGTTAGTCTACACCTGTTTGTGCATCATCTCCCACACATCTATAGTTTGGAAGGGGATCAGCAAGTATGTATTTGTTTTCCACTGTGAGCTTGGATTATTTTCAGACCAATTTGTGTAAATAGCCCTTGGTAAATGTTGGGTCTTTTAAGAAGGACTGGCCTCACCTGTCTTCCCTGACTATTTAAGTCTTAGTGCATCATCTAAAGTTTGGAAAGGGATCAACTCTTACAAGAGCAACAAGTACATTTTTGGATTCAATAAGTAGCTGTTGGTATTGTCTTGCTAGGGCAATTGAATTTAAGTGCTGTCTTTTACCTAGTAGTCTATAAGCTGTCTGATTGCTCAGTACGTGTGACTGCCGTTGTGGACTTGGATAAGTTATAGGCCTACTTGTGTAACAGTCTTGCTCATTTGTAGGCGTGTTGTATTGTAGGGAGTGTTTTCTTCAGCTCTGCCAGGCAATCAGCATTCAGTGCTGGGAGGTGTGTCTTCACCTCTACTAGGCATTTAGTGCTAGTACTAAAAGCGTCTGTATTGTTAATGTTTCGGTGTTGTTGCCGAAACAAAGACATTCTGCCGAGTTGTTCGAGGAAGGCTCCCATCACACTCTCACTTGAGTATCTTACCTAGTTCTTTTCTGATGATCTCATTTTGCTCTTTTGCAGCTTTGGCAAGTTTGTGTGTTTCCCATCTCAGTTTGCTCCTGGCTGTAACCCTTCCTAATTTAGTGTACCCTGTGCGCACAACCCGTGTGGAATTCCTAGTCTCTGGTAGCGTTTGGAACTCATCTTAGCCTTTTGAGTTCATCTCAGCCCATGTTGCTCTTCAGTCCCTTGACTTCTTGGCCGTGGCAGCGACATGGTTTTCCCCAGAGAACACTGCTACTCCAGCTGCTCTCTCGTCATCTGACTATGTGTTCTCTCATAGTCTGAGAGCATCTGGTGGTCGGGATGGTGGCACAGGGCTAGGGCTGGGTGATATGGCCAAAATATTATATCACAGTATTTTTTTTTTAAAAGGACGGTAATGTTGGTATTTGACATTATTTTTAGTTTTTGAATACTAAAAGTTCTACATTTGCTTTATGAGTAGTGAGTGATCCTAGGGTGGCAACACATACATTCTAAGTGATTTCAATGAGTCTTTCTCCAATCTGATTGTTTTATTTGTTTTATACTGTTCAATTCAACTTCAACCGAAACAAATTACAGCACTTTTATCATGTCTGCATTTCCTGCACTCAATCGCAGTGGTGGAAAAAGTACCCAATTGTCAGACTTGAGTAAAAGTAAAGATACGTTAATAGAAAATGACTCAAGTAAAAGTGACAGTCACCCAGTAAAATACTACTTGAGTAAAAGTCTAAAAGTCTCTTTCCAGATTAAATCCTGCAGCTAGTGATACCCAGCCACCCAACAACCTGCCCACTCGATCCCATCCCCTCCTCCAGACCACTCTCCTCTTGTGTCACAGATACTCTATGCTCTACCAAAGCTGGACTCTCTCCTCTGTTCTCATTGACACTCAATTACTCTTCTACTTCCCCCTCCTGACACTGAGGTGGCGACAAGCATCTCATCTCATCTCTCTGCGACAAGCATCTCAGCTCGGATGTCGGCCCACCACCTCAAGCTCCACCTCGCACCATCTTCAAGACCCTGGTGCTTGCCTACGGAGCAGCAAGGGGAACTGCACCTCCTTTACCTTCAGGCTCTGCTCAAACCCTACATCCCAACCAGAGCACTTCGTTCCACCACCTCTGGTCTCTTGGCCCGCCGACCCCTGCGGGAGGCCAGCTCCCACTCAGCCCAGTCAAAACTCTTCTCTGTCCTGGCTGGGCGATATGGCCAAAATATCATATCACAGTATTTTTCAAAAATGTGACTTATGACGTATCTTATGTTTTTTTAATAATAAAAGTTCTAAATGTGCTTTGCGTAGTGCGTGACCCTACGGTGGCAACACATGCATTTCAATGGGTCTTGGGTCAATGGGTCTTTCTCCATTCTGATTGTTTTTATGTTCAATGAAACTTCAAACTAAAATAATTTCCCGCATTTCCATAAATTCCTGCATTTCCTGCACTCATTTGAGATAATTGACATAATGCCATGTAGGGCTGCACGATTTGAACAAAAAATGGCCCTATTTTTTTTAACAAATGTTGCAATTGCAATTTGACTTGTGATTTAGATCAATACACTTGGGTGAACTGTTGGAATCATGGAAATATCATATTTATTCATAGTTCGAATATAAATAATAGTGGGCACTTTGAATACAGTGTTTGACATGACAACGAATTAAAATTCCAGGGAGTTATTGTTACAGGGTACGAACCAAAGTCATGGCCAGTTTTTCCTAGGGGACCCTATAATCTTTGGCTACATTAAATGTTTCTTCATGCAGCAAACATATTCATGCTTTGCTAATTCCTCTTTGATTTAGCAGATACTGTTGAACGATCAACATGCTGATTTAGGCTTACACCTGCACTGATATCAGGCTATATTAGCTAGCAACATTTGCTCTGACTCAGTACATGTATTAGCTAGCTAGCTAGCCAGCTAACTAGCGATTAGCATTAACGGGTAACACGATTTAGATAAAACATGCTAAGAAAAGACAAACTAGCTGATTTCAGATGTAAGAAACAAACTAATAGTGTAATTATAGAATGCTAGTGGATTTATATTAAGAAGTGGAAACAACATCGTCATCAACATCGTTGCATGCGCTGCATTGACCATGCAGACTGAACGCAAGTGTCTTGTGGTCAAGCAACAACAAATGCGCTCCTTGAGTGACAGGGGATGGGGCTAGGTCTGTGTGAAAAACAGCATGGAGAGAGGAAAGGGGGATACCTAGTCAGTTGTATATATGAAATGTATCTTCCGCATTTAACCCAACCCCTCTGAATCAGAAAGGTGTGGGGAGCTGCTTTAAATCGGGATGACTCAAGTAGCGGTGTAAACTATAAAAATCGACGTTACAACACGGCATATCACATTTAACAAACCAACCATTCCAATAAAACCCAAACCGGTCCATACATCAATACCATGACTCTTCCGCCCCCCCGTTCCCATGTGGCGTTTCCTACTAGCACTGACTTTGCTGATAAATAATTTGTTGGGGGGAGAATGTACATGATACGATTGTGATGTGTTGTTGTCTCGCCTAGCTATCTTAAGATGAAGGCACTAATTGTAAGTCGCTCTGCATGAGAGCGTCTTTGAAATGACAAAAATATTAAAATGTATAAGACGCAAATACGAAGTATTTGACCAAATACTTTTCACAAAATCTTCACAGCTGCTTCTCAACTTTTTGTATCCCCAACTCACCCACCGTTACATACTGTGTACACACACAGAACAATACCATGTTGTTTTCACAATGCTTTATAACTTTTTTTTTAAATATAAATGTCTTGATATTGTGTATTTTATACTATGAATGTGTGTTGATTGCACTGTTAGAGCTGGCAATTTTTTTGTTTTGTTATTTCATTACTTCTTTTTTTGGCAGGGGGTTTGGGAATATTTTTTTGTTTATTTATGCGTAATGTTGTACACTTGACATTTTTTTACTTCATTAGATGTTGTATTTTATAATTTGCTTGACTTTTGAACACGTGTTCTTTTTGGGGTTAGGGGGCAATGCAGTGCAAATGTATATGACTTGTTTATTTATTTAACTGATTTCATGACCTATTTTTTGGGCAATGGTGAGGTGTGAGTGTCAGGATAACTTACTGGCATGTATCAGGCTGGACACATTGGCAGTCAGGATCTCTAGTATCCACCGAGTGCTGTTAACATCCCATGGTTCCTCTTATCCCATTGTCGGTGGAAAAACTAGCTTTTGTGTGTTCAGAGATAAAACACTTACGTTCTTCCGACTGTCATGGAAGTGGCTAGATTATTCAGAGGTGTAAGGATAATTAGAAGTCTGAATTAGGGATTTTGGTGCAGTGCATCTACCTGTAGTTCTGTTGCCTCCCACCTGAACTAATTATTTGGCCTCTATTGGTTTCAAATGGGATATTTTGGGAGTTTACAGTCCTGATTGTTGGTTTGGGGGCAGTGGTGCACCAATAAATGAATCTAGGGGAACAGGTATATCATACATTTTATATGATTGCATTAAGAAATCAGAAATCAAGATACATTTTTCTTCGAAAATTGTCCACTGCCACACTATGTATGATGATTTACGGCAGTCACAACAGTGTTATGGGGAAGCATTAGGGGCTGGTACAGCCTGTCCCTTCCAATCAAAATAGGCCTGACAGATCACTGGATTATCATGCTAAATCTCCATGTGTGCATTTTTATGTCCCAGTTAATTGGCAGACATGTGACTGTACAGCTGAGGCTATCTGGTTTCAATTAAGCATAGGATTCATTTGAAATAATAATGAAACCCCCTACAGTAATATGGATGGATGTCTAAAATATATTGCCTAATAATAATAATAATAATAATTGTCTAATAATGGTCATATAATTAATTTCGGTGTTCATTTTTTTATTTTTATTTTTTGCATTCATGGAACATTTTTAAGACACTGTCCAGAAGAATTCCTATAGACAGTTCATACAATACAAACCCCACTATCTCTAACATGGGATTTCAACTTTACCTATAGATGTGTAATAGAACCCAACAATGATATCCAATGAACAAATTGAACATCCATTGTGTAAGTGAGTTTGTGCCATATATCAACGAATGCCTCTGACAACCCTTGAAACTAAAAGCACAGCAACATATGGCACTCCAGATTATGGGATTACCTAGTTAAATCTGTGACACAGGGAGACACTCCTAATCTCCAGATTTACTAAATGATTATGAACACTGAGATGGGGTAGTATTGCCTACCAACCCCCTCAATTCAAGTGACCACGCAATACTTACTTTAAAGACACCTTATTTGAGTTATATGGAAAGTTAGGCCTAATTGCATTAAATTGGACCAACGGTCCACCGTCCAACCCATTCCATCCCCATTGGGTCTTGGCATTTTCTCGTGAATTGTGTGCCCAGACTATTTAGTGACCAGTGACCACATGATGCAAAGTCAGTAAGGTTCGGTTTAATTGTAATTATGTTGACACCGGCAGGCAGCACACTGTAGGCAAAATACTCTTAAAGCACAACAAGAATGTAGAAATATGATGCAAATAAACACAATTTTACGCATTGGATCGGCATGTTTTGCGTAAACCTGTGTGACATATTCACAGCTGCCAAATAAAAGATAAAGCCCTTCCTGCGATGATTTGAACATCTCTGCACGCATGTGTCATAGCAAATAACTTATCTTGCCATTGGCAAACTTTGTAAACGACAATGACGGCGCTGACGCTAAACGAGGACGAAGTGCCTCACTGTGCGGCACTTATAATGAGTTGAAGCTAGATGGCTTACGGTGTATTCTAATGAAATGTTATTGGACAGCATCAATGGGCATCAAAACAACATTGCACTTACCTTCCGGGAACGGGTTGGGCTGCACAACGTATAGGAAAGCGTGCACCATGTGGAACAGTAACCCTATTACTCCAGGTTCGTAATAGGCAAGGGTTTGGTAAACTCCCTGAGGCACATAGCCAAAATCCAACTTTCCCGACGGTGGCAGACTTCGGCGCTCTGGCTCCGTTTCTTCTTGCTGGAGTTCACCAGACGTTAATAGTCCCCAAAAGAGGAGAAGAAGACCGGTTTTCCACATCGTCCCAAGACACTGTCAAGCTCAATGTACAGGGGTTAAAATAGGCTACAACGAGGGAGATGGTACAAAAATGTCGCTACGTCCGTATCTCTACTAAAATGTGGAAATAAAAGGGAAGGGTTGAGCAGTGGGACTGCAGGTTTTAAGTCCTGCTGTCCGGGGAAGGATTCGTGATTATCATCGTTCCCACGGTCAGTGGCTCCTCATATGGACGCAAACCGGGTGTTTCTTTTCTCCGGTCCTCCAACCGCTCAGTTCCTCAGAGATGATATCAGACCGACTGTCAAATTGGCTGGAGCATCTGTGCAGTGTGCTAGAGGAACGGGAAGGTTTGGATGGCTGAGCGAGAGAATGCGTGCGCATTCACTCTACTGGCTGTGGGAGGCTCGGGCAGGGGCGGACTGGAACAATAATTCGGCCTTGGCATTTCATCCACACTAGCCCATATCAATGCGCATGCCGCCAAACCCAGTGACTGGCGAGTGATGCTCCTCCTCATCTTTTTTAACCAATTCATGTTTAAAACAAATACAATATGTAAAAACACCACTGGGTTGTTCCACCTCAAAAAGCACAAAAAATAGGATTTTGACACCCACCATCTCAGACTGTTCTGAAATTGTTTATGTTGTTAGTAGCAGATACAATTAGCATTCCTGAAACATTATTTTGTTGAAATATAATTTTATCTCTAAGAAATGAAACGAATTAATTGCGCAAAAATTGGCAGTTTTAGTTGATATGATTGAGATAATATTCAATAAATATAGTACCCATCACCCACATAGGCTTGGGCGGTATCTAGATGTTTATATTGTTGTGAAAGGGCCTAGTCAATATTTTTTGTTGACTCCCCCAGTCCCCAGACAAGACTCTGGTAACACTGAAACAAGAAAAGATAAGAAGAAGTGGAAGAAGAGGCCTCAACCACAAGCATCTGCAGCCAGAGAGCGGCAGGACCAAGTCAAAGAAAGAGAAGAAATGACGGGTGTGGGTGGACCATATGCAGATGTTCCTCTGCTGGAGGGCGGAGGTTCATCGTATATGGCAACACCCCTGTCAGATCTCGGCCCTGCGATGGAGTTGGTAGTTGCTTGATCGTACGTGAAGCAGATGAAACCACGGATTGTCGTCACCTTCGAAGGAACCAATGTGTTACCAATGGCAAAATTGAATATTCATACATGTAAAATCACTAATAAAAAAAACACTCTTCCGTGTTTTCTATCAGGAATTCGAGCATTACATTAAGACCATTCTACATTCTTCTAAGAAATAAATCTGTGAAAACAATCAATACCTGAGAACCTCTTATGGATCTACGGGATTGGGGTCCCTATACCGGAACAGTTGTTACTAATGTGCGCTATTGTGACTAGAATGACATTGTAAGTAACAGCAAACTTCCCAAGACATAGACATGTTTTATATGGGCAGAAAGGTTAAATTCTTGTTAATCTAACTGCACTGTCCAATTTACAGTAGCTATTACAGTGAAAAAACACCATGCTATTTGAGGAGAGTACACAACAACAAAAACTTATCACGGCAACTAAAATGATACATTCACCTCTGAAAGGAAAATAATGTACTTACATTCAGTAATCTCTATATATATTGCTACCTGTCCCAGACCTGCTGTTTTCAACTCTCTAGAGACAGCAGGAGTGGTAGAGATACTCTTAATGATTGGCTATGAAAAGCCAACTGACATTTACTCCTGAGGTGCTGACTTGCTGCACCCTCGACAACTACTGTGATTATTATTATTTGACCATGCTGGTCATTTATGAACATTTGAACATCTTGGCCACGTTCTGTTATAATCTCCACCCGGCACAGCCAGAAGAGGACTGGCCACCCCTCATAGCCTGGTTCCTCTCTAAGTTTCTTCCTAGGTTTTGGCCTTTCTAGGGAGTTTTTCCTAGCCACCGTGCTTCTGCACCTGCATTGCTTGCTGTTTGGGGTTTTAGGCTGGGTTTCTGTACAGCACTTCGAGATATCAGCTGATGTTCGAAGGGCAATATAAATACATTTGATTTGATATGAAATCGGAAGTTTACATACACCTTAGCCAAATGAATTTAAACTCCGTTTTTTACAATTCCTGACATTTAATCCTTGTAAAAAGTCCCTGTCTTAGGTCAGTTGGGATCACCACTTTATTTTAAGAACATGAAATGTCAGAATAATAGTAGGATTTATTTCAACTTTCATCACATTCCCAGTGGGTCAGAAGTTTACATACACTCAATTAGTATTTGGTATCATTGCCTTTAAATTGTTTAACTTGGGTAAAACGTTTTGGGTAGCCTTCCACAAGCTCCCCACAATGAGATGGGTGAATTTTGTCCCATTCCCCCTGACAGAGCTGGTGTAACTGAGTCAAGTTTGTAGGCCTCATGCTCGCACATGCTTATTCAGTTCTGCTCACACATTTTCCATAGGATTGTGGTCAGGGCTTTGTGATGGTCACTCCAATACCCTGACTTTGTTGTCCTTAACCTCTTGAACCTCTGGGGGCAGTATTTCATTTTTGGATGAAAAACGTTCCCGTTTTAAGCGCAATATTTTGTCACGAAAAGATGCTCGACTATGCATATAATTGACAGCTTTGGAAAGAAAACACGCTAACGTTTCCAAATCTGCAAAGATATTGTCTGTGAGTGCCCCAGAACTGATGCTACAGGCGAAACCAAGATGAAACTTCAAATAGGAAGTGAGCAAAATTTTTGAGGCGCTGTTTTCCTTTGTCTCCTTATATGGCTGTGAATGCGCAAGGAATGAGCCTACACTTTCTGTTGTTTCCCCAAGGTGTTTGCAGCATTGTGACGTATTTGTAGGCATATCATTGGAAGATTGACCATAAGAGACTACATTTACCAGGTGTCCGCCCGGTGTCCTGCGTCGAAATTGGTGCGTAATCTCCAGCTGCAAGCATTCTTCAATGTGATTCAGAGGTGAAACCAGACTTCCACGAACGATATATCATCGAAGAGATATGTGAAAAACACCTTGAGGATTGATTCTAAACAACGTTTGCCATGTTTCTGTCAATATTATGGAGTTAATTTGGAAAAAAGTTCTGCGTTTTGATGACTGAATTTTCGGGGTTTTTTGGTAGCCAAATGTGATGAACAAAACGGAGCGATTTCTCCTACACAAATAATATTTTTGGAAAAACTGAACATTTGCTATCTAACTGAGAGTCTCCTCATTGAAAACATCCGAAGTTCTTCAAAGGTAAATTCTTTTATTTGAATGCTTTTCTTGTTTTTGTGAAAATGTTGCCCGCTGAATGCTACGCTAAATGCTACGCTAGCTATCAATACTGTTACACAAATGCTTGTTTTGCTATGGTTGAAAAGCATATTTTGAAAATCTGAGATGACAGTGTTGTTAACAAAAGGCTAAGCTTGAGAGCTAGCATATTTATTTCATTTCATTTGCGATTTTCATGAATAGTTAACCTGTTAGAGCTCTAGGGGCGCTATTTCATTTTTGGATAAAAAACGTTCCCGTTTTAAGCGCGATATTTTGTCACGAAAAGATGCTCGACTATGCATATTCTTGACAGTTTTGGAAAGAAAACACTCTGAAGTTTCAGAATCTGCAAAGATTTTGTCTGTAAGTGCCCCAGAACTCATTCTACAGGCGAAACCATGATGATGCATCACCCAGGAATTAGCAGAATTTCTGAAGCTCTGTTTTCCATTCTCTCCTTATATGGCTGTGATTGCGCAACGAATGAGCCTACACTTTCTGTCGTTCGCCCAAGGTCTTAGCAGCATTGTGACGTATTTGTAGGCATATCATTGGAAGATTGACCATAAGAGACTACATTTTCCAAGTGTCCGCCTGGTGTCCTGCGTCGAATTCGGTGCGCAATTGCCAGCTGCTTCTACTTTACCATTTGATTCAGGGGAGAAAGCATGTGTCCAAGAACGATGTATCAATGAAGAGATATGTGAAAAACACCTTGATGATTGATTCTAAACAACGTTTGCCATGTTTTCAGTCGATATTATGGAGTTAATTTGGAAAAAAGTTTGCGTTTTGAGGACTGAATTTATGGATTTTTTTTGGTAGCCAAATGTGATGTATAAAACGGAGCTATTTCTAATACACAAGGAATCTTTTTGGAAAAACTGAGCATCTGCTATCTAACTGAGAGTATCCTCATTGAAAACATCAGAAGTTCTTCAAAGGTAAATGATTTTATTTGAAGGCTTTTATGTTTTTGTTAATGTTGCGTGCTGGATGCTAACGCTAATGCTAACGCTAAATGCTAACGCGAAATGCTAACTCTAGCTAGCTACTTTTACACAAATTATTGTTTTCCTATGGTTGAGAAGCATATTTTGAAAATCTGAGATGACAGTGTTGTTTACAAAAGGCTAAGCTTGAGAGATGGCATATTTATTTCATTTCATTTGCGATTTTCATAAATAGTTAACGTTGTGTTATGCTAATGAGCTTGCTGATAGATTTACACAATCCTGGATACAGGGGTTTTTTCATAGCTAAACGTGACGCAGAAAACGGAGCGATTTGTCCTAAACAAATAATCTTTCAGGAAAAACTGAACATTTGCTATCTGAGAGTCTCCTCATTGAAAACATCTGAAGTTCTTCAAAGGTAAATGATTTTTTTGAATGCTTTTCTGTTTTTTTGTGTAAATGTTGCCCGCTGAATGCTAATGCTAAATGCTACGTTAGCCATCAATACTGTTACACAAATGCTTGTTTTGCAATGGTTGAGAAGCATATTTTGAAAATCTGAGATGACAGTGTTGTTAACAAAAGGCTAAGCTTGAGAGCTAGCATATTTATTTCATTTCATTTGCGATTTTCATGAATAGTTAACGTTGCGTTATGGTAATGAGCTTGAGTCTGTATTCACGAACCCGGATCCGGGATGGGGAGATCAGAAAGGTTAACGTTGCGTTATGGTAATGAGCTTGAGGCTGTTTTCACGATCCCGGATCCGGGATGGCTAGAAAGCCATTTTGCCACAACTTTGGAAGTATGCTTGGGACCATTGTCCATTTGGAAGACCCATTTGCGACCAAGCTTTAACTTCCTGACTGATGTCTTGAGATGTTGCTTCAATATATCCACATAATTGTCCTGCCTCATGATGCCATCTATTTTGTGAATTGCACCAGTCCCTCCTGCAGCAAAGCACCCCTACAACATGATGCTGCCACAATGGTGTTTTTCGGTTTGCAAGCCTCCCCATTTTTCCTCCAAACACAACGATTGTCATTATGGCCAAACAGTTATATTTTTGTTTCATCATACCAGAGGACTTTTCTCCACAAAGTACAATCTTTGTCCCCATGTGCAGTTGCAAACCGTAGCCTAGTTTTTTTATGGCGGTTTTGGAGCAATTGCTTCTCCTTGCTGACCGGACTTTAAGGTGATGTCGATATAGGACTCGTTTTACTGCGGATATAGATCCTTTTGTACTTGTTTCCTCCAGCATCTTCACAAGGTCCTTGTCTGTTGTTCTGGGATTGATTAGCTCTTTTCGCACCAAAGTACGTTCATGTCTAGGAGAGCAGAAAGCGTCTCCTTCCTGAGCGGTATGACGGCTGTGTTGTCTCATGGAATTTATACTTGCGTGCTATTGTTTGTACAGATGAACGTGGTACCTTCATGCGTTTGGAAATTGCTCCCAGGGATGAACCAGACTTGTGGAGGTCTACAATTTGTTTTCTGAAGTCTTGGCTGGTTTCTTTTGATTTTCCCGTGATGTCAAGCAAACAGGCACTGAGTTTGAAGGTAGGCCTTGAACGGTAGGCCTTGAAATACATCCACAGGTACACCTCCAATTGACTCTGAACATCACATGTAAAGGAGACAATGTGCTACCTGACTCTGTCTAAACATCACATGTAAAGGAGACAATGTGTTACCCGACTGTCTAAACATCACATGTAAAGGAGACAATGTGCTATGGAACAATGTGTTTGCTTAAATGTCATGTATAAGGGGGAGGATTTCTTGTGTGTCTGTAGTCAAAGGAGGCATTGGCTTGGGCGGTTAAGGGGTATTAAAACCCCATGTGAAAGATAAGGAAAGCGGAGCGGAGATTCTGGGCGAAGACAGATCAGGAGCTGAATGATGTATTAGAAGTTAAAAGACTTTTGGGGTAAGAACAGAACTTGATTGTTATTGTTAGAAGTTTTTACATTATAATTGCTATATTTAAAAAACAATAAATCCATCAGTTGTGAAACCTTGGAACCAGAAGAGAAGTGTTACTTGTTTTCATTAACTTGTTCAATTATTTGTTGAATAAAGTGCTGAAGGAGAAGAGAAGCATTGTAACAACTACAAGCTTGGTGGGTTCACCTTAGGTGTCCGCGGCCAGACTATATTGTGGGCTCGAACCACAGGGGAGCTCAAGGGTAGTTGTGTAAAAGACACACAAAAGGAGCACTGGGTATTTATAGTTTGACTTTACTCAGACGAAGTGTTCGGACCCCTGATTTCAACTAAGAATTACTTTCAAGATATTAGTCTTAGCTGAAACCCTATACCCGGGACTTAGCGAGTGTGAGTCACCCATGAGGGTGTTGTCCTGTCAACTAGAAAGGGAGGACCAGCCGCTAGCAGGAGTATCGGAGACTATGCCGCTCTTATAAAAACAGTATAACCCCGTGGTTGAACATATCCTGCGTGAAAGGAGAGATACACTACACTGCCAAAAGCATGTGGACACCTGCTCATTGAACATCTCATTCCAAAATCATGAGCATTAATATGGAGTTGGTCCCCCCTTTGCTGCTAGAACAGCCTCCACTCTTCTGGGAAGGCTATCCACTAGATGTTGGAACACTGCTGCGGGAACTTATTTCCATTCAGCTACAAGAGCATTAGTGAGATCAGGAACTGATGTTGGACGATTAGGCCTGGCTCACAGTCGGCATTCAATTCATCCCAAAGGTGTTCGATGGGGTTGAGGTCAGGGCTCTGTGCAGGCCAGTCAAGTTCTTCCACACCAATATAGACAAACCATTTCTGTATGGAACTCGCTTTGTGCACAGGGGTATTGTCATGCTCCAACAGGAAAGGAGCTTCCCCAAACTGTTGCAACAAAGTTGGAAGCACAGAATCGTCTAGAATGTCATTGTATGCTGTAGCGTTCAGATTTCCCTTCACCCAAACCATTATTCCTCTTCCATCAAACTTTACAGTTGGTAGCGTTCTCCTGGCACCCGCCAAACCCAGATTTATCTGTCGGACTGCCAGATGGTGAAGCGTGATTCATCACTCCAGAGAACGCGTTTCCATTACTCCAGAGTCCAATGGCGATGGGCTTTACACCACTCCAGCTGACGCTTGGCATTGCTCATGGTGATCTTAGGCTTGTGTGCAGCAGCTCGACCTTGGAAACCCATTACATGAAGCTTCCGACAAACATTTATTGTGCTGACGTTGCTTTCAGAGGCAGTTTGGAACTCCAGTGTTGCAACCGAGGACAGACAATCTTTACACGGTACGCGCTTCAGCACTTGGCGGTCCAGTTCTTTGAGCTTGTCTGGTCTACTACTTCGTGGCTGAGCCATTGCTGCTCCTAGACGTTTCCACATTTCCACTTCACAATAACAGCACAGTTGACCGCGGCAGCTCTAGCAGGGCAGAAATTTGAGGTACTGACTTGTTGGAAAGGTGGCATCTTATGACGGTGCCACATTGAAAGTCACTGAGCTCTTCTGTAAGGCCCTTCAATTGCCAATGTTTGTCTATGGAGATTGCATCTTGTCAGCAACAGGTGTGACTGAAATAGCTGAATCCACTCATTTGAAGGGGAGTCCACATACTGTTGGTCATGTAGTGTAACACGTAGTAAGAGCTGACCCACGTTAAAATAGTGCAGAGCTGACTATAAATAAATATCGGATTGCTCATTGGTGTTGTACACAAAAATAGCCCCGCTGACACGTAGCATACTGCATCACAAATGACCTGTGAAGTGTTAACAGTAGGAAGGAGTGAGCTAACCTCTGTGGCAAGCAAGCGATGGACCAAGAGGGGAGCCTGGGGTCGAAAGACATGAGCCTCACCAGCAAAGAGGCTCATACCGCGGGATAATCCAGGCCTACCGGCACGCAGTGGTAGTTGACCCACACTGTGTGGTCAAGAGAAGATCCACAGGTAAGAATACCTGCGCAGTAGTGAATGCGGCCATACTTGTCACTTCGACATTCTTGATGCCCAAGGTGGGGCCCTAAATAGTTAAAAATCTATAGAGGAACCTAAAGTAACTGGTTAACAGATTTAAAGGCAAAGCGCCACACTAGAAGGGGCCCTGTGAAAAACAGTAAAACTCTGATAAGGGTCTTAACTAATTAAATCTAATTAGGGACAACCGGTCTATAACCCTAGATTGGTAAATGGTTACGATTTATGACCTAAAGTAACTGTGCAGGATAGCCATGGTGGATACACCCGGTAGCAGATAAAACAACTTAAAGTAACTAGTGAAGAAAAGGCCTTTTCATTTTGGATAAGATATAAGTCAAAGGAATCCAAATGGTTCAAACGAAGGCTCAGCAACACCAGTGACCCTAATACCCGTCCTAGAAGTGTGGGATAATTTGCCAGAAAAAGAAAGAGGGATGTTAATGAGAGGAGAAATTAACTGTAAAAAATGGGTTAAGGTAATGGTAGAGCTGAAAGGAGGGCAATTCTACTGGAATCAGTTTATAAGGCAGCATAGACTGATACTGACCAGAGCCCCTCTCTCCGGTGTAGTGGCAGAAGCAACACGAGAATTGGGTGGCCTGGCAAAAAAATGTAAGAAGAAAGGAGGGAAATTCAGGGAAATGGACAGATGGCTGGTGGCGTTTGGTAAGTATGACCCCAGCTTGATTGTACGGACATGTGAGTATGTGGATCCAGAGAATGTCATGAACGTCACACCCCCAATAGTAACACAAGCAGTCCATAAATTCAGCTTACACTATGAGAAGGGAGTGCCTAGTGCAGTGTGTGGGTATAGTAACTTAAGAAGGTAGAAATGGTGAATGAGGAGCCCTGGGGAAGCGACGGGGGGAGAGGGGCAAGCAGTAATGCAGTGTCCCCTATAACGTCAACACCTATGGTGTCCTCAGAAACGGAATGGCACGCTATTTACAGCTGCTTGAGAAGTGGGATAGACAGGACCAGTTACCTGAAGGGAGAGGTTCAGGGCCATAGTACCTAGACCTGGCACCACAGGTGCACCACACCCAGTGTGTCACATAGGCCCACCCACTGTGGATCAGGCCCAGCCAATCAGAAGGAGTTTTTCCCCACTAAAGGGCTTTATTACAGACAGAAATACTCCTCAGTTTCATCAGCTGTCCGGGTGGAGGTCATGGGCTGGCGTGGTTACACGTGGTCTGCAGTTTTTAGTCCGTACTGCCAAATTCACCAAAACAACGTGGGTGGCGGCTTATGGTAGAGAAATGAATATTCAATTCTCTGGCAACAACTCTGGTGGAAATTCCTGCAGTAAGCATGCCAATTGCACGCTCCCTCAAAACTTGAGACATGTGGCATTGTGTTGTGTCACAAAATTGCACATTTTAGAGTGGCCTTTTATTGTCCCCAGCACAAGGTGCACCTGTGTAATGATCATGCTGTTTAATCATCTTCTTGATATGCCACACCTGTCAGGTGGATGGATTATCTTCGCAAAGGATAAATTCTCACCAACAGGGATGTGAACAAATTTGTGTACAACATTTTAAAGAAATAAGCTTTTTGTGCATATAGAACATTTCTGGGATCTTTTATTTCAGCCCATGAAACATGTTGCGTTTATATTTTTGCTAAGTATATGTTCTTAGGACAGAACAGCTCATTGTTACCCCTCCTAGATCATGGGTGGATAAGATGGATGAGGGAACACGTGAGACACGGTTCATTTATGGGGATTATGGAAATTTTGCCAACCAGCCCTCCACTAAGCGCTTAATATTAGCTCAGGGCCTCATTCTCCCTCTCAAAACGTCTTTAATGGAAGTGGCGCATGATGTCATGTTGCAGCAATGCAGGAGAAAGATAAAAAATAATTAAAGTTGAAACTAGAAACTGAAAAGAAGAGTTAGAAGAATCAGATGGAGATGACTCTAGCTCTGAGATGTTAAACAGCAACAGCACCTGGGCTCCCAGTGCTTCCTCAAGAGGAAGTGCTGGCAGTTTTGATCTGAACTCTTAACAGATTGCTACAGGAAGCTGGGTTATGCAAACACAGGCGGTACCCATGACAGCCTTGCTTCAGTCTGATGAACATATAATATATAGACAGTGTTGCCTAAAAGAGAGACAACATATAGACTCCTTGGCTAGAGATAAACATTTACTAGACACTTATGGCTTTTGCGGGTAACTTCAGACAGCTGAAGTATCAGCAATACTGGAAGGACTATTGAAAGCTAAAGACAAACACATACAAAACACAAATTGAGGAATTTGGGATAGTATGACTTCTCTCCCCAGTAAACAATCGAACGGCCTGGTAGAGAGGTCTATTACACTTGTAAAAAATTGGAATAGCGAAAAATCTGAATGATGACCACTGGAGTGACAAAATTAGGATCGTTTATAAACAATAGGAACCAAGATAATAGAAATATGCCTGCGTACTAACTAAATGGGTGGCCATTTGAGACTCCAGAAATAGGCAGGAAAGGTACCGTTGGGGATGCCACACTGTCCTCTCTCCATAGGGCAAGAAGTGTAGATTAAGGCATAGGAAAGGGACACAGGTGGCAGACCTATTCAATGAAAATACGACCAAAAGGATAAGGTAATACAAGTCCTAGACGCTAACACAGAATACAGTGCGTAGATCAATTAAAAAACCCATTGTGATTAGCTAATAACCTAGTATCGGAAAAGTGGGCTAAATCAGCACTCCAAGGCAGACCCTATGACCGAACCTAGAGCTCAAGTAGCATTTCCTCTGTTGGTGGAGGTAGTGAATGTGAAGGGCCTAGTGCTTGTAAGAAGGGGACACACCCACATATGGCTCAGAAGAGCCTTAGCGCTACTAGAGCTTGCGAAGGACGGCATGACTAGCAAGGTGTCTGAAGGTCTGAAGTGGCTGTAGACTGCAAGTGTGCCACCTACCCCGGGATGCCATTGCCAGTAGTCTGGAAGGGTCCAGGGAAGGAAAGGCCAGGAAGGATACCTGGCGGGAACGATGCCCTGATAAGATTAGATGGATAGTAGTTAACCTACTCCCTAGACTGAAAATAGCTCAGGAGTCGGAAAATAAGGGTAATAAAGTAATGATACCCACTGACTGTACCTGTAAGTGGGATGGTGCCCAGTTGTTTAAGTGTGAAAAATGCAGAGAGGGTGACCATTAAAGCTAGGAGGGGGACGAACGCAATTCAGGGTCACTTGATGATCTCAGGGACTCGGAAGCCCCTGCCAGAGGGAGCAGCCGGACAATTGTTTGAAATAACTATTAAGGTGTGGTGCCACGCAAAGGTGTTTTTTTTCACTCTTTATGCAGGTAGCACCAGGATTTACAGAGCCAGAAAGACCCGAAACTGAAACCACCTAAAGTAAGCGATAAGAAGGGTAAACAAAGGGCCCCAAAGAAGGAGGCCAGAGATACTGCATAAAGGGTGAGTATAGACGATGGAGAAGGAGGAAGAGCTGGGTGTGGTGGGGAGCCTTCCAGGAAGTGTTCGTTCTTCTTTAGACTCCCTAACATTCTCAGACGATGAACCTCTCCTTCAGCAGGGCCATCCAGCAAAGTGTAAATACTGTCACCATGGGAGCATGGGCATGCTGTTTCTAGTACTGATGGAGGTGACTCTGTATTTGATTGGGGAGCCAGGCTGGGAACAAATGCATGATAAAGTAGGGATAAAGACAACAGAAAGATTAAACCAGACTGACTACATTCCACTGTTTGAGACCCATGCCCTCCCGATGATATGTGGGCTGGGAATGAACTCCATTAAAAGGGGTTTGCTATTCAGGAACTGGAATTTCAGCAGAAATGGGAAAATATTTTGAGGGAAGTAGGGAAAGAGTTCAATGAACCTCGAGCTGGATGCGCGCAGAGACCAGTGAATGGTTGACGGTTGACTGTCACTTAAATGATGAGGTTGGTTACTGGGTTTTGGATTTGAACTGGGACTGTGAATACTTATACTGGGTCACAGTGCACTGGGCTAGAAGATAAAGGCGTACAAGTGAACTGGACTAAAAAGGAGGGAGAACAACCAAGGCTGTACTCAGATTGGTGTGCTCAGTATTTCAAAGGGGACCCGGACACTCCTTTATGGGAAAGGGAGTGTGTAGAAAACAGTGAATCAAGGGCTGGAGGAGTGTAAGGCTAACATACCCTGTGGTCACTCAAATCTGACATACCCCAGAACAGAGAAGTTGGTTAATGCAAAAGGGACCCAGAGCGAACCTCTTGAAGGAAAATCACGAGGCCGTAGACAGACTAAGGTAGACCCAGTCCTTTATCCGTACCGAATAAAGGACTGTAGGTGGATGGACAACCTTGCCCCTCATGGGGGTGTGGCCCCAATAACTGTAACCATTTATCCTATGGGTGGGGGGTAATTGGCCAGGCTGTCACAGTATAATGAGGGTAGGGATAGAGAGTGAGATTAATAAGACTCTACCCTGGGTGTGGAAAATACCGGTTACCTTATACCTGCTCTCCCATAGAAGAATGTGAGAAAGTGAAAGAGGAGACGTGGGTGCAACGCCAGCCTAGTCCTGGGGACTTGAAAGGGGGTTAACAAAACACATTTTAGAGAGCCGGATACGTGTGTGAGTAAGACAATTGCAGAGATGCTGGAGGGAAGGGACTTCCCCGTAGATTCATTTACAAGGAATTCATCAGGAAATCCTAGATGCCCAATATGTCAAACAAGACCAATGGAAGAGGGATACTGGTTATATAATTTCACAGGGCTTCAGCGGTCAGGTACTGTTAAAAAGGTGATTTGAGGTCTTACACACAGGTCTTCACTACGGATAGAGGTAGAGTAGGGTGGGGATTAGAAACTACAGAAGTGTTGAAATAATTATGTGAAACCATGCTTGGATAATTTAGACTGGTGAAACAATTACTGGACTAGCTACCAATACCTCGCTACGGGCCCGTTTCCGTGGTTAACGTCTAAGAAATTAAAAGAGGTGGTTATAGAACGAGCCAGAGGGAGCCTGGACCGTTTTGTGTTAAACAAAGGCTAGATAGGAGCAATTGAAAGATAAGAAATGGGTTAGAATAGTAACTGGGCAGGTGTCTTGTAGGAGTTATGTAAGTGGGGGAATTATGGGACACGCTTTTTCCTCAGGAATGGTCGTTTGAATGGCTTAATAATGTTTATTGGGTAATTAGGGAAACATATAGGAAATTAAACATCCAGCCATGCACGTAGAGAATCCGCTCTGGTGCAGACATAGAGTTCATGAATGGCGGAGAGATTTGTGCAATGGAAAAGTGCAGAAAGGATTAGATTGGGTTGGGAGTAACAATATGTACTGTATACCAACACTACGGGTAGGAAGCAGTGCAGGAAAGGCTCCAGTCTGGGGATCCTGACTGTACTATCCCAGAGTTATGGGGGCAATCAGCAGTGTAGGGAGATAGAGAGGTAGTGGAGACGGTTGTGTGGAGGAGTGTGTGAAGGATATGCTGTGGGAATGGGCCGGAGTGTTTTTAACAATGGTGGGTGCTCTGGCTGGAAGGCTACTATTGTTGATGATAGGAAAGTGCTGTGTGAGTGCAGCAATAAACAGGATGTGCGCCCGGGAAATAAGATTAAGTGAAGCTGCTTAGAGAGGTTAAAAAAACAGCAGAGAATGAAGAGGGAGAAGGCGTCTACTGATTGCCATTCTTTCGCATTCAAAACAACCATCTTTTATACAAGGAGTAGGAGATAGACATTGTGTGTAGAAATTGTGTAGAAATTGTGTAGAAATTGTGCACCTTTAAATAAAGGGGGGTGATGAGTTGTTTAGAATGGAAGGGGGGTAATGGGCATCTAGTAATTTATAGATCAGGGTGATAATCCTAGAACTTCCAAACCACTTAATACGAACATGGATGATGTTCTATGGAACTGTGTTCTCAGAAGCCTGCCGGATGGCAAGAAAACCTTGGTGTCCTACCCAGACAGACTGAATCCATCCCATTGTCACCAATGCCCAAAATAGTTAGAGGGGGGTTAGGATTGCAGTGATCCTGGGAGGAATTGTGGCTGTGTGCTGGCAATGTTGTGAAGGGAAACGTGACTACAGAGCACTAGGCAGAGCAAGTACTCCAGGATGCATGGTAAAAAAGGGCCTAAAGCTGACAGTGACAGGAATAAACGGGGAAGACATGTTTTAAGGGCAAATATTGAATGGTGGTGGGAGGATATAAATTCAAATAGAGGGACGAAGACCACAGGTTGCAGACAAGAAAAAGCCAACACCAATGCAGAAAGGGTGTGGGGAAATTGGTGGAAGGCACTGATTATTCAAACTACATGGCCGGTATTCAGACCCCTTAACTTTTTCCACATTTTGATCCGTTACAGCCTTATTCTAAAACTGATTACATGTTTTTTTCCTCATGAATCTACACACAGTACCCCATAATGACGAAGCAAAAACAGATTTTCCGAAATTGTAGAAAATATATATTAAACATAACTATTCAGACCCTTTACTCAGTACTTTGTTGAAGCACCTTTGGCAGAGATTACAGCCTCGAATGTTCTTGGTTATGACGCTACAAGCTTGGCACACCTGTATTTGGGGAGTTTCTCCAATTCTTCTGTGCTGATCCTCTCAAGCTCTGTCAGGTTGGTTGGGGAGCATCGCTGCACAGCTATTTTCAGGTCTCTCCAGAGATGTTGGATCGGGTTCAAGTCTGGGCTCTGTCTGGGCCACTCAAGGACATTCAGAGACTTGTCCCGAAGCCACTCCTGTGCTGTCTTGGCTGTGTGCTTCATGTCATTGTCCTATTTTAAGGTGAACCTTTGCCCCCGTCTCTGAGGTCCTAAGCAATCTGGAACAGGTTTTCATCAAGGATCTCTCTGTACTATGCTCCCGTTCATCTTTCCCTTGATCCTGTCTCCCAGTCCCTGCCGCTGAAAAACATCCCAAATCAAATCAAATTTTATTGGTCACATACACGTGTTTAGCAGATGTTATTGCGGGTGTAGCGAAATGCTTGTGCTTCTAGTTCCGACAGTGCAGCAAGGGTAGCCTAGTGGTTAGCAAGGGTAGCCTAGTGGTTAGAGCGTTGGACTAGTAACCAAAAGGTTGCAAGTTCAAATCCCTGAGCTGACAAGGTACAAATCTGTCATTCTGCCCCTGAACAGGCAATTAACCCACTGTTCCTAGGCCGTCATTGAATATAAGAATTTGTTCTTAACTGCCTAGTTAAATAAAGGTAAAATGTAACAAAAATTTAACAAGTAATATCTAACAATTTCACAACAAATACCTAATACACTTTCTTCGCTAGAATGGACGGCTGTGTACACAATGTGACTGGTTTATCTTTTGTAGTCCGTGATTGTCTAGACCCTTCCACATACGTCTTGTGTCTGAGCCGTTGATTCCACTTTGTCGCTATACTGACGTTTTGCCTGTTTGATTGCCTTGTGGAGGGAATGACTACTCTGCTTGTATTCTGCCATATTACCAGTCACCTTTAAGGGGTTAAATGGTTAAATGCGGTGGTTCGCGCTTTCAATATTGTGCGAATGCTGCCATCTATTCTCGGTTTCTGGTCAGCGTAGATTTTAATAGTCACAGTGGATATAACATCTCCTATACACTTATTGAAAACTCAAAAATCGTCATAGTATATACATCGATATTATTCTCTGAAGCTAACCGGAACATATTTCCAGTCCGCGTGATCAAAACAATCTTGAAGCGTGGATTCCGATTGGTCAGACCAGCGTTGAATAGTCCTTAGCACGGGTACTTCCTGTTTGAGGTTCTGCCTATTGGAAGGGAGGAGCAAAATGGAGTTGTCGTCAGATTTGCCGAAAGGAGGGCGGGAAAGGGCATTGTATGCATCCCGGAAGTTGGAATAACAATGGTTGAGTGTTTTTCCAGCGTGAGTACTACAGTCAATATGCTGATGATAGAATTTAGGTAGCCTTTTCCTTAAATTTGCCTCAACGTCCCCAGCTACAATAAATGCAGCCTCAGGATATATGGTTTCCAGTTTGCATAAAGTCCAGTGAAGTTCCTTGAGGGCAGTCGTGGTATCGGCTTGGATATACACAGCTGTGACAATAACCGAAGATAATTATTTTGGAAGATAATATGGTCGGCATTTATAGTGAGGTATTCTAGGTCGATTGAACAAAAGGACTTCAGTGCCTGTATGTTATTACAGTTACACCATGAGAATCCAGATGGCTGGACCGACTCCGACAGTATATCCCGAGTGAGCCATGTTTCCGTGAAACAGAGTATGTTACAATCCCTGATGTCTCTCTGGAAAGAAACCATTGCCCTGATCTCATCAACTTTGTTATCCAGGGACTGAACATTAGCAAGTAATATACTCGGAAGAGGTGTGTGGTGTGCGCACCTCCTATGTCTGACCAGAAGACCGCTTCGAATCCCTCTTCTCCGCCAGCGTTGTTTTGGGTCGGCCTTTGTAATCAGATCAATTGCCCTGGGTGGTGCGAACAAAGGATCTGCTTTGGGAAAGTTGTATTCCTGGTCGTAATGCTGGTAGTGCTGGCGAGTTTCCGCCATTCTGTTATCCAATATTTCTGGCCGGCTGTATGTGATAACACAATCAATTTTCTGGTCTGACAATATAAGACAAAACAAAATACTGCAAAGTTTCCTAAGAACTAGAAGCGAGGCAGCCCTCTCTGTCAGCTCCATTTTGTAGAGTGTTAGTGTAATGCTGCCACCAACATGCTTCACCGTAGTGATGGTTCCAGGTTTCCTCCAGATGTGGCCCTTGGCATTTAGGCCAAAGAGTTCAATCTTGGTTTCATCAGACCAGAGAATCTTGTTTCTCATGGTCAGAGTCCTTTAGGTGCCTTTTAGCAAACTCCAAGCAGGCTATCATGTGCCTTTTACTTAGGAGTGGCTTCCATCTGGCCACTCTACCATAAAGACCTGATTGGTGGAGTGCTGCAGAGATGATTGTCCTTCTGGAAGGTTCTACCATTTCCACAGAGAAACTCTGGAGCACTATCAGAGTGACCATCGGGTTCTTGGTCACCTCCCTGACCAAGGCCCTTCTCCCCCGATTGCTCAAATTGGCCCTCTTTCTGGGACTCCCCAGATTAGATAAGATAAGAGCACCACAAAACAGGACCAAGCCTGGCCTGCTGAGGAGTGACGGACTTCATCCTAGCTGGAGGGGTGCTCTCATCTTATCTATGAACATAGACAAGGCTCTAACTCCTCTAGCTCCACAATGAGATAGGGTGCAGGCCAGGCAGCCACTAGCACAGTCAGTGTAGTCGGCTCAGCTATCCCCATTGAGGCCTTGTTTGTCCCTCGATCTAGGTTGAGCAAAACAAAACATGGCAGTGTTTGCCTTAGCAATCTCACTGGAATAAAGATATCCTCCATTCATGTCATTATTGAAAGAGATTGTGATGTCTCACATCTCAAAATAGGGCTACTTAATATTAGATCCCTCACTTCCAAGGCAATTATAGTCAATGAACTAATCACTGATCATAATCAGTCTAAGCTTGATGCAATCAATCTCACAGAAATGATCAATGAACCTACCAGGTACAACCCCAAATCCGTAGACATGGGCACCCTCATAGATATCATCCTAACCAACCTGCCCTCCAAATACACCTTCAACCAGGATCTCAGCAATCACTGCCTCATTGCCTGCGTCCTTAATGGGTCTGCGGTCAAACGACCACCCCTCATCATTGTCAAACGCTTCCTAAAACACTTCAGCGAGCAGGCTTTTCTAATCACCTGGCCCGGGTATCCTGGAAGGATATTGACCTCATCCCGTCAGTAGAAGATGCCTGGTTATTCTTTAAATGTGCTTTCCTCACCATCTTAAATAAGCATGCCCCATTCAAAAAATGTAGAACCAGGAACAGATATAGCCCTTGGTTCACTCCAGACCTGACTGCCCTTGACCAGCACTGCAATCAAATTAGCATTGAATAGCCCCCGCGGTATGCAACCTTTCAGGGAAGTTAGGAACCAATATACACAGGCAGTTAGGAAAGCAAACGCTAGTTTTTTCAAACAGAAATTTGCATCCTGTAGCACAAACTCCAAAAAGTTCTGGGACACTGTAAAGTTCATGGAGAATAAGAGCACCTCCTCCCAGCTGCCCACTGCACTGAGGCTAGGAAACACTGTCACCACTGATAAATCCACTATAATTGAGAATTTCAATAAGCATTTTTCTATGGCTGGCCATGTTTTCCACCTGGCTGCACCTACCCCGGTCAACAGCCCTGCGCCCCCCACAGCAACTTGCCCAAGCCTCCCCCATTTCTCCTTCACCCAAATCCAGATAGCTGATGTTCTGAAAGAACTGCAAAATCTGGACTCCTACAAATCAGCCGGTCTAGACAATCTGGACCCTATTTTTCTAAAATTATCCGCCGAAATTGTTTAAACCCCTACTACTGGCCTGTTCAACCTTTCTTTTGTATCGTCTGAGATTTCAAAGATTGGAAAGCTGCCGCGGTCATCCCCCTCTTCAAAGGGGGAGACACTTTAAACCCAAACTGCTACAGACCTATATCTATCCTACCCTGCCTTTCTAAGGTCTTCGAAAGCCAAGTTAACAAACAGATCGCCGAACATTTCAAATTCCACCGTACCTTCTCCACTATGCAATCTGGTTTTTGAGCTGGTCATGGGTGCAACACAGCCAAGCTCAAGGTCCTAAACGATATCATAACCGCCATCGATAATAAGACAGCTGTGCAGCTGTATTCATCGACCTTTCGACTCTGTCAATCACCACATTCTAATCGGCAGACTCAACAGCCTTGGTTTCTCAAATGACTGCCTCGCCTGGTTCACCAACTACTTCTCAGACAGAGTTCAGTGTGTCAAATCGGAGGGCCTGTTGTCCGGGCCTCTGGCTGTCTCTATGGGTGTGCTGCAGGGTTCAATCCTCGGGCCAACTCTCTTCTCTGTATACATCAAGGATGTCATTCTTGCTGCTGGTGATTCTCTGATCCACCTCTAGGCAGACAACACCATTCTGTATACTTCTGGCCCTTCACACTGTGTTAACTAACCTCCAGACGAGCTTCAATGCCATACAACTCTCCTTCCGTGGCCTCCAACTGCACCTAAATGCAAGTAAAACTAAATGCATGCTCTTCAACCGATCGCTGCCCACATCCGCCCTCCTGTCCAGCATCACTACTCTGGACGGTTCTGACTTAGAATATGTGGACAACTACAAATACCTAGGTATCTAGTTAGACTGTAAACTCTACTTCCAGACTCACATTAAGCATCTCCAATCCAAAATTAAATCTAGAATTGGCTTCCTATTTCGTAACAAAGCATCCTTCACTCATGCTGCCAAACATACCCTCGTAAAACTGACTATCCTATCGATTCTCGACTTCGGCAATGTTATTTACAAAATAGCCTTCAACACTCTACTCAGAAAATTGGATGCAGTTTCACAGTGTCATCCGTTATGTCACCAAAGCCCCATATACTACCCACCACTGCGACCTGTATGCTCTCGTTGGCTGGCCCTCGCTTCATATTCGTCGCCAAACCCACTGGCTCCAGGTCATCTATAAGTCTTTGCTAGGTAAAGCCCTGCCTTATCTCAGCTCACTGGTCACCATAGCAGCGCCCACCCATAGCACGCTCCGCGACGCGGATCCTGTGTTCTGCCTTACAAACAGGACAACGGAGCGGATCCCATGCAGCGACCCAAAAAAACGACTCCGAAAAAGAGGGAAACGAGGCGGTCTTCTGGTCAGACTCCGGAGACGGGCACACCGTGCACCACTCCCTAGCATTCTTCTTGCCAATGTCCAGTCTCTTGACAACAAGGTTGATGAAATCCGAGCAAGGGTAGCATTCCAGAGGGACATCAGAGACTGTAACGTTCTTTGCTTCACGGAAACGTGGCTCACTGGAGAGACGCTATCCGAGGCGGTGCAGCCAACGGGTTTCTCCACGCATCGCGCAGACAGAAACAAACATCTTTCTGGTAAGAAGAGGGGCGGGGGCGTATGCCTTACGGCTAACGTGACATGGTGTGATGGAAGAAACATACAGGAACTAAAATCCTTCTGTTCACCTGATTTAGAATTCCTCACAATCAAATGTAGACCGCATTATCTACCAAGAGAATTCTCTCCGATTATAATCACAGCCGTATATATCCCCCCCCCCCAAGCAGACACATCGATGGCTCTGAATGAACTTTATTTGACTCTTTGCAAACTGGAAACCATTTATCCGGAGGCTGCATTCATTGTAGCTGGGGATTTTAACAAGGCTAATCTGAAAACAAGACTCCCTAAATTTTATCAGCATATCGATTGCGCAACCAGGGGTGGAAAGACCTTGGATCATTGTTACTCTAACTTCCGCGACGCATATAAGGCCCTGCCCCACCCCCCTTTCGGAAAAGCTGACCACGACTCCATTTTGTTGATCCCTGCCTACAGACAGAAACTAAAACAAGAGGCTCCCACGCTGAGGTCTGTCCAACGCTGGTCCGACCAAGCTGACTCCACACTCCAAGACTGCTTCCATCACGTGGACTGGGACATGTTTCGTATTGCGTCAGACAACAACATTGACGAATACGCTGATTCGGTGAGCAAGTTCATTAGAACGTGCGTTGAAGATGTCGTTCCCATAGCAACGATTAAAACATTCCCTAACCAGAAACCGAGGATTGATGGCAGCATTTGCGTGAAACTGAAAGCGCGAACCACTGCTTTTAATCAGGGCAAGGTGTCTGGTAACATGACCGAATACAAACAGTGCAGCTATTCCCTCCGCAAGGCTATCAAACAAGCTAAGCGTCAGTACAGAGACAAAGTAGAATCTCAATTCAACGGCTCAGACACAAGAGGCATGTGGCAGGGTCTACAGTCAATCACGGACTACAGGAAGAAATCCAGCCCAGTCACGGACCAGGATGTCCTGCTCCCAGGCAGACTAAATAACTTTTTTGCCCGCTTTGAGGACAATACACTGCCACTGACACGGCCTGCAACGAAAACATGCGGTCTCTCCTTCACTGCAGCCGAGGTGAGTAAGACATTTAAACGTGTTAACCCTCGCAAGGCTGCAGGCCCAGACGGCATCCCCAGCCGCGCCCTCAGAGCATGCGCAGACCAGCTGGCCGGTGTGTTTACGGACATATTCAATCAATCCCTATACCAGTCTGCTGTTCCCACATGCTTCAAGAGGGCCACCATTGTTCCTGTTCCCAAGAAAGCTAAGGTAACTGAGCTAAACGACTACCGCCCCGTAGCACTCACTTCCGTCATCATGAAGTGCTTTGAGAGACTAGTCAAGGACCATATCACATCCACCCTACCTGACACCCTAGACCCGCTCCAATTTGCTTACCGCCCAAATAGGTCCACAGACGATGCAATCTCAACCACACTGCACACTGCCCTAACCCATCTGGACAAGAGGAATACCTATGTGAGATCGACTACAGCTCGGCATTCAACACCATAGTACCCTCCAAGCTCGTCATCAAGCTCGAGACCCTGGGTCTCGACCCCGCCCTGTGCAACTGGGTACTGGACTTCCTGACGGGCCGCCCCCAGGTGGTGAGGGTAGGCAACAACATCTCCTCCCCGCTGATCCTCAACACTGGGGCCCCACAAGGGTGCGTTCTGAGCCCTCTCCTGTACTCCCTGTTCACCCACGACTGCGTGGCCACGCACGCCTCCAACTCAATCATCAAGTTTGCGGACGACACAACAGTGGTAGGCTTGATTACCAACAACGACGAGACGGCCTACAGGGAGGAGGTGAGGGCCCTCGGAGTGTGGTGTCAGGAAAATAACCTCACACTCAACGTCAACAAAACTAAGGAGATGATTGTGGACTTCAGGAAACAGCAGAGGGAACACCCCCCTATCCACATCGATGGAACAGTAGTGGAGAGGGTAGCACGTTTTAAGTTCCTCGGCATACACATCACAGACAAACTGAATTGGTCCACTCACACAGACAGCATTGTGAAGAAGGCGCAGCAGCGCCTCTTCAACCTCAGGAGGCTGAAGAAATTCGGCTTGTCACCAAAAGCACTCACAAACTTCTACAGATGCACAATCGAGAGCATCCTGGAGGGCTGTATCACCGCCTGGTACGGCAACTGCTCCGCCCTCAACCGTAAGGCTCTCCAGAGGGTAGTGAGGTCTGCACAACGCATCACCGGGGGCAAACTACCTGCCCTCCAGGACACCTACACCACCCGATGTCACAGGAAGGCCATAAAGATCATCAAGGACATCAACCACCCGAGCCACTGCCTGTTCACCCCGCTATCATCCAGAAGGCGAGGTCAGTACAGGTGCATCAAAGCTGGGACCGAGAGACTGAAAAACAGCTTCTATCTCAAGGCCATCAGACTGTTAAACAGCCACCACTAACATTGAGTGGCTGCTGCCAACACACTGCCACTGACACTGACTCAACTCCAGCCACTTTAATAATGGGAATTGATGGGAAATTATGTAAATATATCACTAGCCACTTTAAACAATGCTACCTTATATAATGTTACTTACCCTACATTATTCATCTCATATACATACGTATATACTGTACTCTATATCATCGACTGTATCCTTATGTAATACATGTATCACTAGCCACTTTAACTATGCCACTTTGTTTACATACTCATCTCATATGTATATACTGTACTCGATACCATCTACTGTATCTTGCCTATGCTGCTCTGTACCATCACTCATTCATATATCCTTATGTACATATTCTTTATCCCCTTACACTGTGTACAAGACAGTAGTTTTGGAATTGTTAGTTAGATTACTTGTTGGTTATTACTGCATTGTCGGAACTAGAAGCACAAGCATTTCGCTACACTCGCATTAACATCTGCTAACCATGTGTATGTGACAAATAAAATTTGATTTGATTTGATTTATTGCCTTACCTCCCTTATCCTACCTCAACTGAGGAACTACATTTTACTTTGTGTAATACCCTAGATGCAATTGCACCCCTAAAAACAAAAAACGTTCTTAAGAAATTAGCTCCCTGGTATACAGAAAATACCCGAGCCCTGAAGCAAGCTTCCAGAAAATTGGAACGAAATGGCGCCCCACCATACTGGAAGGCTTCCAACTAGCTTGGAAAGACAATACCGCGCAAGAGCCCTCACTGCTGCTCGATCATCCTATTTTTCTAACTTATTTGAGGAGAATAAGAACAATCCAAAATGTATTTTTGATACTGTCAAAAAGCTAACTAAAAAGCAGCCTTCCCCAACAGAGGATGGCTTTCACTTCAGCAGTGATACATTCATGAACCTCTGACGAAAAGATCTTGATCATTAGAGAGCAAATTTGAATCTGCATATTTCTCCAAAGCTCAGTTGTACTGAGTCTGCACAACATTGCCAGGACCTAGGATCAAGGGAGACACTCAAGTTTTTTAATCCTATATCTCTTGACACATTGATGAAAATAGTCATGGCCTCTAAACCTTCAAGCTGCATACCGGACCCTATTCCAACTAAACTACTGAAAGTGCTGCTTCCTGTGCTCGGCCCTCCTATGTTGAACACAATAAACAGCTCCCTATCCACCGGATGTGTACCAAACTCACTAAAAGTGGCAGTAATGAAGCCTGTCTTGAAAAAGCCAAACCTTGACCCAGAAATATAAAAATCTATCAGCCTTTATCGAATCTCCCCTTCCTCTGAAAACATTTTGAAAAAGCTGTAGCACAGCAACTCACTGCCTTTCTGAAGACAAACATTGTATAATACATGCTCCATTCTGGTTTTAGACACCATCATAGCACTAAGACTGAACTCGTGAAGGTGGTCAATAATGGCATCAGACCAAGGCTCTGCATATGTCCTCGTGCTCCTAGACATTAGTGCTGCTATTGACATCATCAATCACCACATTCTTTTGGAGAGATTGGAAACCCAAATTGGTCTACAAGGACAAGTTCTGGCCTGGGTTAGATCTTATCTGTCGGAAAGATATCAGTTTGTCTCTGTGGTTGGTTTGTCCTCTGACAAATCAATTGTAAGTTTCAGTGTTCCTCAAGGTTCCGTTTTAGGACCACTATTGTTTCCGCTATATATTTAACCTCTTGGTGATGTCATTCGGAAACATAATGTTAACTTTTACTGCTATGCAGACGACACACAGCTGTACATTTCGATGAAACACGGTGAAGCCCCAAAATTACCCTCCCTGGAAGCCTGTGTTTCAGACATAAGGAAGTGGATGGCACATTTTCTACTTTTAAACTCGGACAAAACAGAGATGCTAGTTCTAGGTCCCAAGAAACAAAGAGATATTCTGTTAGATCTGACAATTAATCTTCATGGTTGTACAGTCGTCTCAAACAACTCTGTGAAAGACCTCGGCGTTACTATGGACCCTGATCTCACTTTTGACGAACATATCAAGAATATTTCAAGGACAGCTTTTTTCCATCATCGTAACATTGTAAAAGTAAGAAACTTTCTGTCCAATAATGATGCAGAGAAATTAATCTATGCTTTGTCACTTCTAGATTAGACTACTGCAATGCTCTACTTTCCGGCTACCCGGATAAAGCACTAAATAAACTTCAGTTATTGCTAAACACGGCTGCTAGAATCTTCACTAGAACCAAACAATTTGATCATATTACTCCAGTGCTAGCCTCTCTACACTGGCTTCCTGTTAAGGCTAGGGCTGATTTCAAGGTTTTACTGTAAAGCATTACATGGGCATGCTCCTACCTATCTCTCCCATTTGGTCCTGCTGTACATACCTACACGTACTCTACGGTCACAAGACGCAGGCCTCCTTATTGTCCCTAGAATTTCTAAGCAAACAGCTGGAGGCAGGGCTTTCTCCTACATAGCTCCATTTTTATGGAATGGTCTGCCTATCCATGTGAGAGATGCAGATTCAGTCTCGACCTTTAAGTCTTTATTGAAGACTCATCTCTTCAGTAGGTCAGTAGGGTGTAGTCTGGCGCAGGGGGGTGAAGGTGAATGGAAAGGCACTGGAGCAACGAACCGCCCTTGCTGTCTCTGCCTGGCTGGTTCCCCTTTCTTCACTGGGATTCCCTTTTACGGGGGCTGAGTCACTGGCTTACCGGTGCGTCAATTGAGTGGGTTGAGTCACTGACGTGATCTTTCTGTCTGGGTTGGCGCCCCCCTCGGGCTCGTGCCGTGGTGGAGATCTTCGTGGGCTCTACTCAGCCTTGTCTCAGGGTAGTAAGCTGGTGGTTTGAAGATATCCTTCTAGTGGAGTGGAGGCTGTGCTTTGGCAAAGTGTGTGGGGTTATTTCCTGCCTGGTTGGCCCTGTCCGGGGGTATCGTCGGGCCCCCCGACACAATTCCAATGGGAAGCAGTCCTCATGAGGTTAGGGAAGGAGGATACACTGGAAGATTATAATTGAAAAGATGGAACATGAATATAGGCAGAGGTGTCATGCCCATAGGGGGAACAGGGACAGGTTCCCCCTGAGATTTCTCCTGTTTACATACAAAGTAGTGAAGTCATCAAAACTACAAAATAACACATATGGAATCATGTAGTAACCAAACAACTGTAAAACAAACCAAAACATATTTTATAATTGAGATTCTTCAAAGTAGCCACCATTTGCACACAAGTTTGCACACTCTTCACTATTATTCCACAGTTTAGAAAATAGTCAAAATAAAGAAAAACCCTTGAATGAGTAGGTGTGTCCAAACTTTTGACTGGTACTGTATATATTAAATATTTTTGTTGTTGTTTCTCTGTAATACTACTAGCCACCTAGCAATTTGAAGTTGCCCAAACTCCCAACCGCATAACTAACTACCAAGTAGCCATTTCAGGCTATCACTGAAGTTAGAGTGGCTAGCTTGTTTTACCATCTTAGATGGCATGCCTGCTGGCAAGGTTGGTAGACTTGAGAAAAGTAAGCAATTACTAAATTTACTGAATAAGATTCACATTCCTTTCAATCTTTTACCCATATTTATTTGCAGAGATGCAGATTTAGCGTCTTAAAAATGTAGTGTCTTTAAAAAAAAGAATAACTACCAGTCAGGTACGACAACTCAAGAGGTACGCTTAGATATGCAGAAAAGTAAACATATATATATATATATTTACATAGATTTAATCATAACGATTATGCCTCTAGATTGCAGTAAAAAAATCTGTTTCAGGTATATGAAAAATGATCCAATTTACGGATAAGGGGCCTATCCCCCCTCAGGATCACCCTCCAGCCATTCTCATGTTACATACTTTGTGCCCCCTCAGATTTTTGGGGTGTGGCATGGGGTGTGGCATGGGATTTTTGGGGTGTGGCATGATTTTCCTGAATATAGGCCTATAATTAGTTTTGAGATGTACAGTAGCCTGCCATACTGCTGTGGCACACTAAAATGGGCTCTCTCCTGTTCCTTTAGTCAGTTACCCTTTTCAGAACAGTTTATTGCACCAATAAAATGACTATATTAAGATAAAACTGATTAGAGTATGCTTTTTTGACTGTGCAGCCTACTAAGGTGTCCACTTTCAGATAAACAGATGCCAAACTGTCTTGAACCCCCCCCCCCCCAACACAGGTGTTCAATGTCCTCCCGAACTCTGACCCTGCCCCCCACCTCCAGAGGGTAGACACAAGATACTTTGGGACCACAACCTCTGCTGATCTCGAAGCACCCAGCATTGCCATGCACAATACGGTCCTTGTTGATTTCCAAGAATGTGGGGGGCCAGGGCCCCTCTGGACAGGTTTCATGTGGGAAGGCCTTTCATCAGGGCTACAGAACGCCTTCCTTCAGCGCATTCACAACACATTAGATCCGCACTGAGGGAGGCAAACCAGATCAGGTGAATGGAAAAACCCTTTGAATAGGGATATGAGTTCTATTTTAAATGTGGTCCCAGAGTAGCCAAACACAAGGGGTCAATGTTGAGCAACTACAATCACAATGTTTTCGCTTCACTGGTTCACATCAGGTAAATGTGGAGATTTTGTCAGCGCTTTCCTTTCCTTTGCTGCATTATGATCTGTCGATGGAAAAAAAGGAAATGCACAAAATGCCATGCTTATTAAATGGGATTATGTACAGTAGCTGGTTTCCTCCTAGGTGTTTGAGGGAGACCCTGCCAGAAGACTCCCATTGGGATGAGAAACAGTTCAGCCTTTGATCAGATACATGTACGTTCATCCTTTCAAGTTGTTTTAGACAACATTTCCATGCATCTTTATTCACCACGCCTTAGCCTATGTTTCCTCACAATTATGCCTCATAAAGACGTCAACACATAGTTCTACATTCAATCAAAAACCACAAGGTGTGCTAGAGGTCTTCACGGTTCCACCCGACCCGGAATACACCCAGTATTTTCCCTAGGGTCCTGCATAGCCTATCGCCTATTTATTTTATGCTAATAAGGTGAATTTATTGACTTATAGAAGACATAGCCAACATACAAAGACCTATTAGTTAACCAGCAGAGCAACTTGGCTGATAAACCACATTTTTTGTCACTCGGGTCTGGTCTAGATCCTGACCCACTAGGGTATGGGTCAGGTCTAGTTATCGTTGCGTCCATTTGAGTTTGGGTCTGATTGATCCACAACCAAGGACAAACTTTTTGGACTCAAAAATACTGTGTGTGCGTGTATGAACAAAAACGTAAGGAATATGTTATGTTAATTTACATATACTGAACAAAAATATAAAACACAACATGTAAAGTGTTGGTCCCATGTTTCATAAGCTGAAATAAAAGATCCCAGAAATGTATCATTTGCACAAAAATCTTATTTCTCTCAAATGTTTTGTACAAATTTGTTTACATCCCTGTTAGTGAGCATTTCTCCTTTGTCAAGATAATTCATCCACCTGACAGGTGTGGCATCTGAAGAAACTGATTAAACAGCATGATCATTACTCAGGTGCACCTTGTGCTGTGGACAATAAAAGGCCAATCTAAAATGTGCAGTTTTGTCAAAACACAATGCCACAGATGTTTCACGATTTGAGGGAGCATGCAATTGGCATGCTGACTGCAGGAATGTCCACCAGAGCTGTTGGCAGAGAACATGTTCATTTCTCTACCATAACCTGCCTCCTATGCTGTTTTACAGAATTTGGCAGTATTCTAATTGGCCTCACAACTGCAGATCACGTGTAACCACAACAGCCCATGACCTCCACATCCAGCTTCTTCACCATCCAGCTTGTCCGTAATGAAGCTCTTTTGTGGGGAAAACTAATTCGGATTGGCTGGGCCTGGCTCCCATGTGGGTGGGTATGCCCTCCCAGGCGGCCCACCCATAGCTGCGCCCCTGCCAAATCATGTCAAATCCATAGATTAGGGCCTAATGAATTTATTTAAATGGACTGATTTCCTTATATGAACTGTAACTTGTTGAAACTGTTACGTTCATATTTTTGTTCAGTATATATGGTTAGGGTAGGAGTTACGTGAACGTTAGTTGTTAAAACACAACCCGTAGAGTGAGCCTGTACATTTAATGCTTCGTGTCACTGGACAGGCTCCAGCCAGACTACTTCTAACAGGGAACGGCTTCATGGAAGCCTGAGAGAGGAGAGAGAGCTAGGGCCGGCTCAGCCTGCGAGGTAAGACGCTTAGCCCTCTAAGACGTGCTTGGCTGGGGGTGGATTTACACGACCTGAGTCATCGCCCCGTCTGTAGAAGGTGAGGTCACCCATGGTGCGAGTGTGACCGTCAGATTACCTCAACTGAAAAATAACATCTACTCTACAAGGGTCTCCCCATGTTCATTCATCAATGGTAAGATCATTATTCCAATGGTGAGGGCGGGGGAAGGGGTGGGCTGGCTGGTGACAGAGAAGGGGGGGGGGGGGGGGGGGGGCTGGCTGGTGACAGAGAAGGGGGGAGGGGTGGGGGGGGGGGCTGGCTGGTGACAGAGAAGGGTGGGAGGGGTGGGGGGTGGGCTGGCTGGTGACAGAGAAGGGGGGGAGGGGTGGGCTGGCTGGTGACAGAGAAGGGGGGAGGGGAAGGAATCTGGCTGGTGACAGAGAAGGGGGGGGGGACAGGGTGGGTTGGCTGGTGACAGAGAAGGGGATGGAGGTGCAGGAGGGAGTGGAGGGGCTTCGCTCGGACCAGGGAGCACCTGAGGAGACAATTGACCCGAGAGATTCCCCTCTCACTCGGTTCTTGTTGGATATTGACACCACAATTGCAAAATAACTTTCATTTATTTATCATCGTTATCATCATCCCAAAAAGAGGGCCATTTCATATCACGGTGAAGTTATGAACCAAACAGACGAGATTAAGTGGACAGTTTTCCATCATTGCTTGCATAAGAACACTACAAAAAGTGACCCTCGGAGAGAGTTCAGTGGAAGTTCCATGCGCAAAAATACTATAAAATATTACAACTGGCAGCTCCAAAAATAGATCCTTATTACAATAGTAATTAAAACATCGCATGAGCGTCAAATGGAAGAGAAATAGCTCCAAACCCTGTCATCTGTAGCATATTTAATTAAGACAATACGGTAACGTTTCATCAGCGCAAACTAGGGATTCTTGCCATCATAAAATGCTAGTATGAACTTTTCCCAAAGGCAATATGTATTATGAGTAATACGTGCAGTAATGGCAAACAAATAACCATCAAATATTATTTTAAGTCAAATTGAATGAGATTAAAATATCTGTAAAAGAAAGCTGTCTAAAAAAATCTCACTTCTGTGGAGATGTTCTTTACACTACCAAAATGGAGCTCCTACCAGTAGTGATATTTTATACCGCAAAATTCCAATAAACTGGGTAAAGCTTTTTGATGAGCAAATTGCTAAATCAGTCGTTTTTATCCAATATGTCCAAATAAAACGGTAGAACATTGACATATAACTTTGTTCCTCTTTTGCTGTGTATCTGAGAAGAGGCACCAATGTCTCATGTTCCACGTTCGTGTTCACACACACACACACACAATGTGTATCTAGCATCCGGGATGACTGACATGGGGTGCTGTACTGAAGCCATCGTGCAGCCATCTTGGTACTCCTCCTCCATTGTAAAATAGATTTTAGAAGCTATAGAAATGTATTAATGTCTACTTTTTTTTTTTTTTTACACATTTATTCTATTACAGACACCTTAATGCATACTTGTATTTATATTATACTATTAAAACATTTATTTTTACTACTAAATGTAATTGTCCCCACTATAACAACAAAACACTTATATACATGCTATTTTGTCCTTGAAACATTTAACTGTAATACTGGGGAGTGCCAACATGGCCGACCGGTGGCTTCAAAGCTTCTCAATGGCCAATACATAGCATCAGCAATCCAGGGTTTATATACATCATTGGTACAGACAACTAGGTTGCCATGAAAACAACATTTCCTCTGGCAGTCTTCCGTTGCTCAGCCAACTGTAGTTCTCTTTGTCGAGCCCCAAACCCAGCAGGCGAAAAACAGAAAGTCAACTTAAATTAAACAGCCTGTCCCACAATAACTTACTGTATGTCTAACTTAATAAATATACTCTGCTTCCGCTGGATTTTGCTAAGAGAGCAGAAGTGCTGAGGTGCGTCTTGCTCACCGCCTCTCCTGAGTAGCTATCGGGGGGAGGGGTCAAAGGTCAATGGAAGGGCTCAGAGGGGTCAATCAATGCGGTTCCCGCATATCGTGAAGCGGTCTACGTCCAGCAGGTCCTTTTTAGGGGTCCTGTGCTTGAGCTCTGTGCCCTCCGTCCCATCCCCCTCCTTCTGCTCGGGAGTGGCAGGGGGCGAGGGGGTGAGGGTGTCAGGGTCCGGTTCTGGGCTGGTGGAGGGTCTGGTTGGGGTGGTGGTGGGGGAAGTGGTGGGAGGGGCCACAGTCTCTGCCTGTGGGTTGGGGATGACGGTGGGGGTAGGCTGGGTGGTGACAGAGGAGGTGGGGGGGATGGAGGTGCAGGAAGGAGTGGATGGAGACCGCTCAGACCACGGATCCCCTGACAGATCACCTGATGAGGCAAATGAGACAGAGAGAGAAGTAGATTTAACCCAAACAAACAATACTTGGTAATTTGAGAAAAGTTAGCAACACTAACGGTAAGTAACACTCACACATAGATAGTAAGCAACGAAACATCATCATCATAAACTTCCTTTTTGATTAGATTTTACTTCAGAGTGACCAAGTAAACTGGAAAACCAACAACATTGACTTCTAGGAATAAAAATGTACCTACAGTGGGGCAAAAAAGTATTTAGTCAGCCACCAATTGTGCAAGTTCTCCCACTTAAAAATATGAGAGAGGCCTGTAATTTTCATCATAGGTACACTTCAACTATGACAGACAAAATGAGACAAAAAAATCCAGAAAATCACATTGTAGGATTTTTAATGAATTTATTTGCAAATTGTGGTGGAAAATAAGTATTTGGTCAATAACAAAAGTTTATCTCAATACTTTGTTATATACCCTTTGTTGGCAATGACAGAGGTCAAACGTTTTCTGTAAGTCTTCACAAGGTTTTCACACACTGTTGCTGGTATTTTGACCCATTCCTCCATGCAGATCTCCTCTAGAGCAGTGAGGTTTTGGGGCTGTTGCTGGGCAACACGGACTTTCAACTCCCTACAAAGATTTTCTATGGGGTTGAGATCTGGAGACTGGCTAGGCCACTCCAGGACCTTGAAATGCTTCTTACGAAGCCACTCCGTCGTTGCCCGGGTGGTGTGTTTGGGATCATTGTCATGCTGAAAGACCCAGCCATGTTTCATCTTCAATGCCCTTGCTGATGGAAGGAGGTTTTCACTCAAAATCTCACGATACATGGCCCCATTCATTCTTTCCTTTACACAGATCAGTCATCCTGGTCCCTTTGCAGAAAAATAGCCCCAAAGCATGATGTTTCCACCCCCATGTTTCACAGTAGGTATGGTGTTCTTTGGATGCAACTCAGCATTCTTTGTCCTCCAAACACGACGAGTTGAGTTTTTACCAAAAAGTTATATTTTGGTTTCATCTGACCATATGACATTCTCCCAATCTTCTTCTGGATCATCCAAAAGCTCTCTAGCAATCTTCAGATGGGCCTGGACATGTACTGGCTTAAGCAGGGGGACACGTCTGGCACTGCAGGATTTGAGTTCCTGGCGGTGTAGTGTGTTACTGATGGTAGGCTTTGTTACTTTGGTCCCAGCTCTCTGCAGGTCATTCACTAGGTCCCCCTGTGTGGTTCTGGGATTTTTGCTCACTGTTCTTGTGATCATTTTGACCCCACGGGTAAGATCTTGTGTGGAGCCCCAGATCGAGGGAGATTATCAGGGGTCTTGTATGTCTTCCATTTCCTTATAATTGCTCCCGCAGTTGATTTCTTCAAACCAAGCTGCTTACCTATTGCAGATTCAGTCTTCCCAGCCTGGTGCAGGTCTACAATTTTGTTTCTGGTGTCCTTTGACAGCTCTTTTGTCTTGACCATAGTGGAGTTTGGAGTGTGACTGTTTGAGGTTGTGGACAGGTGTCTTTTATACTGATAAGTTCAAACAGGTGCCATTAATACAGGTAACGAGTGGAGGACAGAGGAGCCTCTTAAAGAAGAAGTTACAGGTCTGTGAGAGCCAGAAATATTGCTTGTTTGTAGGTGACCAAATACTTATTTTCCACCATCATTTGCAAATAAATTCATAAAAAATCCTACAATGTGATTTTCTGGATTTTTTTGTCTCATTTTGTCTGTCATAGTTGAAGTGTACCTATGATGAACATTACAGGCCTCTCTCATCTTTTGAAGTGGGAGAACATGCACAATTGGTGGCTGACTAAATACTTTTTTGCCCCACTGTATATCCATAACAATTATGCCCGCTGATTCATGATTTCAACTGCCTGAGAAACGCTGCCTGCCACTCCCTCTCGTCCCGACTCCCGACCCTTACACATTCATTACTATGGGACAGCTGGAGATTGAATTTAAATATAGAAACAACGTTGCAAATGTCAGAGAGACAGACAGTAAAGGTTTATACAAATCTCCACTGTTGAAAACAAAATGCTAGTCTAAAAGAAACGTGAGATAATGTCTAGATGCTTTTTATAGTGGAGATCAAGTTTATAGCTTCCCTGCCTGGGCTGATGAGAAAGTGGATTGCGCAGTCAGATGGAACATAGTAGATAGATTTAGCCGGTGGTAACTTGTGGAATAGACACCAGCTGGAATGCGCTTTTAACCAAATCAGCATTCAGGATTAGACCCACCCGTTGTGTAAATTCAAATAAAGTCGAGTGAAGTAGAAGAGGCATATCAGCACATGGGTTACTACTCTATGGAGAAAGCCATTTGCCTAAGGCGCCGACATGCTTCACTTGCATATAAAAGAGTGTGTTGCAAATTAGACTTTACCAGGCGAGCAGCAAATCGTGTGTGTATTCCCCAGACTGCATGAAATAAATGTGTGTTCCTCTAAAGGCAACAACACATGAGCATGGGATACAGCAGGCCTACTTTAGAAAATGCATTGTGGTACTGAACCAGTGGTATAACCATGTAATTAGGGGACTGGGGAAGGGTACCAAAAATGTCTGCAGCATTGAAGGTCCCCAAGAACACAGTGGCATCCATCATTCTTAAATGGAAGAAGTTTGGAAACCCAAGACTCTTCCTAGAGCTGACCGCCTGGCCAAACTGAGCAATCGGGAGAAAAAAGGTCCTTGGTCAGGGAGGTGACCAAGAAACCGATGGTCACTCTGGGAGAGCCTTCCAGAAGGACAACCATCTCTGCAGCACTCCACCAATCAGGCCTTTATAGTAGAGCAGCCAGGCAGAAGCCACTCCTCAGTAAAACGCATAAGACAGCCCGCATGGAGTTTGCCAAAAGGCCCCTAAAGACTCTCAGACCACGAGAAACAAGATTCTCTGGTCTGATGAAACCAGGGTTCAACTCTTTGGCCTGAATGCCAAGCGTCACGTCTGGAGGAAACCTGGCACCATCCCTGACACATGGTTGTGGCAGCATCCTGCTGTGGGGGTGTTTTTCAGCGGCAGGGACTGGAAGACTAGTTAGGATCGAGGCAAAGATGAACGGAGCAAAGTACAGAGAGATCCTTGATGAAAACCTCCTTCAGAACACTCAGGACTGAACTCAGACAGGGGCAAAGGTTCACCTTCCAACAGGACAAGTCTCTGAATGTCCTTGAGTGGCCCAGCCAGATCCCGGACTTGAACCTGATCAAACATCTCTAGAGAGCTGTAGCAACGCTCCCCATCCAACCTGACAGAGCTCGAGAGGATCTGCAGAGAAGAATGGGAGAAACTCCCCAAACACACGTGTGCCAAGCTTGTAGCTTCATACCCAAGAAGACTCATGGATGTAATCGCTGCCAAACATGATTCAACAAAGTACTGAGTAAAAGGTCTGAATACTTTTGTAAATGTGATTTCAGTTTTTTTTATTTGAAATAAAATAGCAAACATTTCCAAACCGATTTTTGCTTTGTCATTATGGGGTATTGTGTGTGTAGACTGATAATGGAAAAAAAAAACAAATTTTATCCAATTTTAGAATAAGGCTGTAACTTTATAAAATGTGGAAAAAGTCAAGGGGTCTGAAAACTTTCCATAGGCACTTAACATATGGCACCTCCAATTAGAACCAAATCGTTATGAAGAACGAGGCAAAGTAGTCTGTTAGTATAGTAAGGAATCCATTGGAATCAGGGGGCTGAAAGTAACCTATTTCGCCAGGGAGGTATTCAATAGGCACCAAACAGAATGAAACGGACTAAAACAGGGTGTGACTACCTGAACTCGTCCAATAAGAGACGCTCATACTCAATTTCCGACGCAAAACGTTTTCCTACGGTGTGCACTAATGAATGCAGCCCAGAAGAGACAGCTGGGTTGGGTCCAGTACAGTTACAGATGGGCTAATGAAGAATAGCAACGCAAGCATTCCGTGACTTTCTGACCCCACATGATATGCATTGGCACTTTAACATACTATGCTACTGATTATTTTGCCTGAAAACTGTGGTGCTGTAAAAATACAGGAGTGAGAAAAGCTTTGACGTGACGTGGTGTCACTTGTCGCGCTAATGCTCTCAGCGGGCTCATCTGCTCTAGACACACACACACACACACACACCTGACAATTTATCTCGGTCATGCGCATCCTAGCAGCAGTTTCAGTTTTGAATTTCAGTGGCAGCTTCGATGTGGATGAAGGCGAGGTGCGTGCGCGTGTGGCAATGCGGGAGGTCAATTACCCGAGTGGGAAATACGCATCTGCTTGCTTGAGGCTGGGTTTGGCAAGCTGGGATTGCTAAGAAGAATGAGTAATTGAGTGTCTTTTGAGGCTGAGTTTGGCAAGCTGGGATTGCTCAGAAGAATGAGTAATTGAGTGTCTTATTGAGGCTGGGTTTGGCAAGCTGGGATTGCTCAGAAGAATGAGTAATTGAGTGTCTTTTGAGGCTGAGTTTGGCAAGCTGGGATTGCTCAGAAGAATGAGTAATTGAGTGTCTTATTGAGGCTGGGTTTGGCAAGCTGGGATTGCTAAGAAGAATGAGTAATTGAGTGTCTTATTGAGGCTGGGTAGGCTGTATGTGACTGACTGGGCTCTAATCTGGGTCCTCTTCATGCCTTAAGATTGTGTTAGCCCGCTGAGCGAAAGGCTCAGGGAGGTAACAAGTCTTCATTGTGTCATGCAAGGTTTTTACCTGTTCCCTAGTCATTATATATATATTATAAGATGTTCCCTCGCCTGGTAAAATGAAGGTAAATGAATATAAATACTAGGGTATTGTCTGTCACTGGGTACCTGAGGGGGCAGTACACCTGGATGTCTTGCTGGTTCGACTGGGCGTCTTCCCGGGGACGGCTGTGGGGGGCTTCTCAAACAGCTTGTCCTCCATGTTGGCTCTCTTCACGTACACACACGACTTCCCCAGCAGCACAATACTGTTAAGCACTTTCAGGGTCACCATTCTACACAGGGAAAAGACAAGTAATGATTTCCAAGGTGAAAGTGAGAAGATAAGCAGACTACAGTATAGTCATGTGTCGTCCCCCCCCCCTCCCCCTATTGTGAACAGGTCTAGATTTGATTCTGTATGGAAATACAGATAAGGTATACTGGTATGGCACATATTTAATATTCCATCTTTTTTTTTTTAAATGGCCAATTCAAAAACTTCTCGATCTCACCATATCAGGGCTCTACAGTGCGACCATATTACTCGCATTTGACCATATTACTCTCTAAATATTTCGCTGTGCAACCTGGAAGTTTTATTTAGTAACACCAGTGGGCCTACAAAAATAAAGGGTTCCAGTTTTAATAGCTCAAATGATTTTCATTGTGCTCCTAAATTTCTAAGTGTTTGCCTTTTTACATTTTTGATTTCTTTTTAACTTAGAAAAGGTCTGTGTAGAGCCCTGCGCATTAGGGAATAGCAACACTACCCACAAAGCAGCCATATACAGCACACTGAGTATGAAGGGTTATAACGCTCAGTTCATGGACAGAAAACAGCTCCAGGAACGCAATAGGGCTTCTGCATATCTAAAGCTTATGATGCATTTGAAATACGATCGAGAGAGACATCCACATCTAGGTCTGTGGACCAAATGCCCCCCCCCCCCCCCCCCCGAGGGCTTTTGGAAGCCGGACTGTGGTCTTTTCACAGATACCAGGGTCTGTTGGGAATACAGCTATTAAAAAAATGTAACAATTTTTTTTTTTAAAAGGGTGGGAGGGGGGAGATGACAACGTTGTATTCCACCTCAGGCTAACTGTTCAGTGGTTTTATACCCACAGGGTGGGAAAAAAAAGAAGAAGAAAAGATGGAGGAGGGTGCAGAGAAAAAGAAGCCCCAACTAAGCCTAAGCAGAGGGCTAACGTGAAGACCCATGCTAAAGTAACTCAGTGGGAGCAGACCTGCACGGACATCATCAGAGGCGCTCCATTTAAATACGCATAGGCTATCGCGTGAATGCTATGCTCGCAAACAACGCTAGCCGTATTGCGGGACTGACGCGTTCGGATTTGTCTATGAAACTCGTGGAAGGGGTGCTATGTAATTGCAAATCATCGAACATGACAAAGAATAAGAACTGGATTGGAGTCTTACCCCATGTAAAAGAGGAACACACAGGAGTAGGACAGGGCTCCCTGTACATTCACTGAACTCATCACCACTCGGATTAGCTGTCAATTACAAAATCGAAAAAGCTTCAGCAGAAACACTGTCGCACGTTACAGTTCAATCAGAAATAAAAATCAAGACAACAAAAATGTAGTTATGTCAACTACATTGTCGTGCAACTAATAAACAACGTTATACAAGACGGAACTGTTTAGTTGATTGACATCAATAAAAAACGCAATCAAAAGCATATAATTAGTGCCCACTTAAAACACACTGCCCATCTACATATCATGGAAGGGGAACCACTGCATTGGACTGGTGTACAAGGCTGATCTTACCAGGACTGCAAGAGGAAGAGGAATGAAGCCCATTCTCCTGGCTACGGAATCGCTGTAGTCTGTGCAGGCCTGCCCATTGACAAAAACAAGCCTCAACCACACATCAACTACAGCAGCGAAAAAAGAACATTGATTGAAACTGTAGGGACAGTGGAGCTGGATGCCTAATCACTGTGTTTCGAGAGATGCTACGTACGTTTTTCTGCCGACAGCTGACGAGATCGAAGGCCAGGCTGGCTCTGTATTCACTGTATACCTGCGGATACAAAAACAGCCGCGTTATCATCACAGAGACGAACAGAACACCTAGTTCATTATTAGAATGCATCACTACGGTTGTTTGATATGAAGCTTGTAAACCATCTGCCATGGCTCTGCAGAAAAACACGGATACCATAAAGACTGGACCACAAGTGAGTATGACCGACTGGATTTGAAGACCGTGTTAGCCGGCTGAGCTAAAGCCTAGGCAGTTTTCAGGTCTCAGCGAAGGTTACTTGTCACGCGAGAGAAACGGTTCACCAAACCTGCCGCCATTACACTCCTCCCCCCCTATGACCAACCCCTCCTCGCGGAATAAACAGCACCAATGTGTCCCGACTGAATTCAAACCCGCATCTCCTATGCGCCACAAGACTGTGTGAGCCCTTCGATCTAAAGCCTTCGGGTCTTAGGCAAGGTTTCTCGCCACACAAGAGCTGGGAATGGGTCATGACTGACGGTGGGACAGCTAGTTGTTGTGGCTGAGGATGACGACGTTGCTAGCCCAGTAGCCCTATTGGGGCATAATGTGATGTGTTGTGATTTAGAAAGGGCAGAGGGGAGCGGAGGGACTCGTGGCACGCTACAGAGATTGAGGCACACAGCAGTGTGGGAGGCAACCTAAACAAAAGTGCCACGCTGTACATAAAAACAGGGCCAACCATGGTGTAATCCTTCAAACATGAACGAAGCAGACCCTCTCCAGTGAACATACATTTCACAGTCACACACCCAGAGGGAAATGTGTTTTCTTAATCAATTTATTCAAGTAGATTAATTGAAATTCTTATTCAAGACTTTAAAAAGCGCAATGTATTCCTAATGGGGATTGTTTTATTTGCGAACTGTGAATTTCAATTAATTCCTTGAAGTGGGTGAATTAAAAATGGGATTGACCTCAAAATACACCGTTCCCTCTTGGTGTTTGATTGTGTGCGAAATGAAAGGTTTTTCAGTTCATTTATCGCCAACTCATCGAATCACTAGTCATCCTCCGTGCGATCCTTACATCTGCCGTGATCTCGTTGAACTTGGTGATGAAGGCGTGTTTGATGACGTCCACTGCGATCTCGGAGGCGATCACCATGAAGACATCAGGTAACAACACCCAGAGATGATCTGGAGACAAGACAACTGACTTGTGAAGTGAATTTCTAAAATCTACACCATTCCTTCTTTACCTAACCGAATGTCTGGTCGTTCTTTTTAATTGACTCCAATTGTACATTTAATGACTTCTTGGTTTAATCATAAATTGTTTTAGGCTTAGTACAATAACTTAAACAGTGGTGGATTCGACTCGAACACAAGATAAAATACAATCTTCATATCCATGTGGTGCAAGTCTGCCCAAAATGGTTTTGGATGAGGTCTAGGTTATGCCACAAGGCTCAGACCCGGTCAGAGTACGACATTAGCATCATCACCGTTACTGACACTCCAAATCTGTCAGGGCCAGCTGACTGTATTAAGAGAGCTGTCATATAGGACGGAGGTGATGAGAGTAAGGCTGCGCTATCATCATCACAATGTCTTATCCACTAGGGGTTGAATGGAACAGCTTTAATAAGGGCACCAAGGATCAGGGTGATTACTTTTTCAAAGGCAGCAGTAGCAGCAAACTGTGGGCCTCCTGAGAAGCACAGCGGTCTAAGGCACTGCATCGCAGTGCTAGAGGCGTCACTACAGACCCGGTTTCGCTCACGGGCTGTATCACGACCGGCTGTGATCGGGGGTTCCCATAGGGAGGCGCACAATTAGCCCAGTGTCATCCGGGTTAGGGAATGGTTTGGTTCATCGCGCTCTAGCGACTCCTTGTGGCGGACCGGGTGCCTGCAGGCTTTAGTCAGGCGAACAGTGTTTCCTCCAACACGTCGACCTTCGCCTCCTAAGACCGTTGGGGAGTTGCAGCAATGAGACAAGATCAAAATTGGGGAGAATAACGGGGGTAAAAAAAAAAAACACCTAAAATCACCCGTTCCTGTGAACACAATAAAATGGATCCAAGAATTCCCTTTGCATGTTGGTTACCTGGGCTCCATGAGAACTGCTCCATGTTCCTGAGGCAGACGATGAGAAGGAGTACGTAGCTGGTGAACCGTTCCTTGATATCTAAAATGCAAATACATACATATTCGTAACTACCTAATACTTGGAATCATGTACCAACATAACTACGTAATATCGAGAAAAAAGGGCAGTCATTTGTTCCATGTACTTTCAAAGCTACATACATCATTTGGCATAAATATCCTATTCGTCGGAACCCTGTGTGGTCTGGAAGTAAGTGTAACTTGCTAAACAGACTGGATCTTCAAAGACGCAAGCAAATAGCAAGAGGGGGGAAATAGGAAATGATTAAAGCTTATTTTCGGGTCCTTGCATTCCTGCAGAATGACAGCAACAAAGATGAAAACATGCAGCCTGCAGGCACAAAGAGGAAGAGTTCAGAATGCATTTAAATCTATGGCGCATTTCTTTCGTGTTATCAAAGCTGAATAAACAGCTCCGATTGCCGCTTCAAAAAGGACGAGAGAGAGAGAGAGAGAGAAGGCTTAACCCATCGCATAGAAAAAGACTGTCTAACATGTAGAGCGTTTTGAATCAGAGAAATGGTGTTAAAAATAAAATGTCCATATCACAATTTAAAATGTACAGTGTAATGCCTATGGCAGTAACTTACCACTGTTGGACATCTGAAAGAGGTTGTTCTTCTCAAACTTCTTGAACACACTTCCTTTGATCTCCACAAACTGTACATGCAGGAAATACAGGAAAATATATTTGAGTGTCCTCTACATTTTACGATTACGTGTGTGTGTGTGTGTGTGTGTGTGTGTCCGAGTGTGTGCACACTCACGTTGTTGGACATCATGATGGTGAGCAGGGACTTATTGTGGGAGTTGAAAGCCACGTTGAGCGTTGACGCCTGGACCATGATGAGGATGGCATGCAGGACTGGAGACAGAGGCTCAGGAAAACACTGAACATGGTGACAACAGCATCCGCTGCAGTAAAGGGCTGGGTGTTTGAGTGAGAGCGTGTGAGGACTCACATTACTGACACATCATCAAAAAAAACAACAACACTAACTAAAAAAAGTGACGCCTGTAAGGTGATGGAAGTTGAGGTGTCACAAATTCCTACAGTAGAGTTCTTCCTGTGTGCATTTCCTAGTTCTCCATGAAGGATACAGACGTAGAATACAGCCATGAGGAAGTGGGGGATGACCCCTATGCTGTCTCTCTTCCTCTCTTTGGGCTCCGTGGCCGTCCAGTAGAGAGCGTCAAGGATGTCTTGGCCAAACGACGAGAACAGCCTGTCGGCTACCTAAACAGGGACGGTAAGTAGTTCAAGTCAAGTTCAGCATGGGTTAATGATGTGACCTGCGACCTCGTAAGTGATACAACGGGTGATAGACTATGACAGATTACCAGCGCTTGACTGTGTGTCACTACTCAAATCAAATTTTATGTCACGTGTCGAATGCAACCGGTGTTGTGGGACATCTTGAAGGGACTGATAAATGGTGAAATGCTTACTTACATGCCCTCAACCAACAGTGCAGTTCAAGAAATAAGTTAAGAAACAAGTTAAGACAATAATTTACTAATTAAAATAAAAGTAAAAATAAACACATAATTAAATAACAATAACGAGGATATATGAAGGGGGTACCGGTACTGAGTAAATGTGCGGGGGTACAGGTTAGTCAAGGTAATTTGTACATGTAGGTAGGGGTAAAGTGACTATGCATAGATGATAAAGAGTGAGTAGCAGCAGTGTAAAAACAAAGGGGGAGGGGGTCAAATGTAAATAGTCATTCTGTCAAGGAACATTTTGGACCTAGACTTGGCGCTCCAGTACCGCTTGCCGTGCGGTAGCAGAGAGAACAGTCTTGACTTACGTGACTTGAGTCTATGACAAAAAAAAAATTGAATGGTTTATATCGGCACACTCTTAGCGGAGTTACCAACAACCGGATACATCCGGTTCAGGGATACAGCTAATTCAACCTAGCGTCCTTTCCCGCTGAAAGCAGGAACTCCACTCAGGCATCTTTTTACGCCAGCTACAACTCCTTTTTCCCCCTAATAACATATCACCTGCTCCATTTCAGATGAAACAGGGTATCCCGAGGCCCTAATCAAATACTTCAGCCAACAACAACAGATTTTCCTTGACATAGGCCTTCCCCGCTGACGTAACGTGACTGGATCAGTGGAAGCTATATAGAGGGGAACCTTTAGATCACATTCCTACAACAGCTCTGAATCCAACCCATTGTACCTCCAGCATGTTGTAGATGATGTAGAGTTTGATGACGGACTGTCCTCGGATCAGGTGGTACATCATGCTGTAGTCCACGTAGTGCATCATGGAGTAGCACAGCACCATTATCAGTCCCTTCAAGATGTCACACACCTGGGCCGGCTGCAGCAGGCGCGAGCCACTGGCAGAACACACACACACACACACGTTACAAATAGAACCTTGACATACATCTGCATGTACACACACACAGCCAAGTCATACATCTGCATGTACTGTATGCATGTACACTACCGGTCAAACGTTTTAGAACACCTACTCATTCAAGGGTTTTTCTTTATTTTTACTATTTTCTACATTGTAGAATAATAGTGAAGACATCGAAACGATGAAATAACACATATGGAATCATGTAGTAACCAAAAAAAAGTGTTACATCAAAATACATGTTATATTTGAGATTCTTCAAATAGCCACCCTTTGCCTTGATGACAGCTTTGCACACTCTGGGCACTCTCTCAACTAGCTTCACCTGGAATGCTTTACCAGCAGTCGTGAAGGCGCTCCCACAAATGCTCAGCACTTGTTGGCTGCTTTTCCTTAAGTCTGTGGGACGACTCAACCCAAACCATCTCAATTGGGTTGAGGTCGGGTGACTGTGGAGGCCAGATCATGATCGTCCCACTAAGCGTAAACCAGATGGGATGGCGTATCATGCGGAGATCATCCGTTTACCCACACCACGTCTCACAAAAGACACAGCGGATGGAGCCAAATATCTCCATTTTGGACTCCAGAGCAAAGGACACATTTCCACCGGTCTAATGTTCATTGCTCGTGTTTCTTTGCCCAAGCAATTCTCTTCTTATTGGTGTCCTTTAGTTGTCGAAATGCTGCAAAGAAACCACCATGAAGGCCTGATTCACGCAGTCTCCTCTGAACAGTCAATATTGAGGTGTGTCTGTTACTTGAACTCTGAAGTATTTATTTAGGCTGCAATTTCTGAGGCTGGTAACTCGAATTAACTTATCCTCTGCAGCAGAGGTAACTCTGGGTCTTCCATTCCTGTGGCGGTCCTCATGAGAGCCAGTTTCATCTTAGTGCTTGATGGTTTTTGTGACTGAGCTTGAAGAAACTTTCAAAGTTCTTGAAATGTTCCGCATTGACTGACCTTCATGTCTTAAAATAATAATGGACTGTCGTTTCTCTTTGCTTATTTGAGCTGTTCTTGTCATAATATGGACATGGTCTTTTACCAAATAGGGCTATCTTCTGTGTACCACCCCTACCTTATCACACACAACTGATTGGCTCAAACACATTAAGAAGGAAATAAATTCTACAAATTAACTTAAGGCACACCTGTTAATTGAAATGCATTCCAGATGACTACCTCATGAAGCCACAGTTGAAGTCATTAAAACTCATTTTTCAACCACTCCACAAATTTCTTGTTAAACTATAGTTTTGGCAAGTCGGTTGTGCATGACACAAGTAATTTTTTCAACAATTGTTTACAGACAGATTATTTCCCTGTATCACAATTCCAGTGGGTCACTGTGCCTTTAAACAGCTTGGAAAATTCCAGAAAATGATGTCATGGCTTTAGAAGCTTCTGATAGGCTAATTGACATTATTTGAGTCAATTGGAGGTGTACCTGTGGATGTATTTCAAGGCCTACCTCGTTGTTTGACATCATGTGAAAATCTAAAGAAATTTTAGACCTCCACAAGTCTGGGAGCAATTTCCAAATGCCTGAAGGCACCACGTTCATCTGTACAAACAATAGTACGCAAGTATAAACACCATGGGACCACGCAGCGGTACCGCTCAGGAAGGAGACGCGTTCCGTCTCCTAGAGATGAATGTACTTTGGTACAAAAAGTGCAAATCAATCCCAGAACAACAGCAAAGGACCTTGTGAAGATTCTGGAGGAAACAGGTACAAAAGTATCTATATCCACACTAAAACGAGTCCTATATCCACATAACCTGAAAGGCCGCTCAGAAAGGAAGAAGCCACTGCTCCAAAACCGCCATAGAAAAAGCTAGACTACGGTTTGCAACTGCACATGGGGACAAAGATCATACTTTTCGGAGAAATGTCCTCTGGTCTGATGAAACAAAAATAGAAATGTTTGGCCATAATGACTATCATCATGTTTGGAGGAAAAAGGGGGAGGCTTGCAAGCCAAAGAACACCATCCCAACCGTGAAGCACGGGGGTGGCAACATCATGTTGTGGTGGTGCTTTGCTGCAGGAGGGACTGGTGCACTTAACAAAATATATGGCATCATGTGGAAGGAAAATTATGTGGATATATTGAAGCAACATCTCAAGACATCAGTCAGGAAAATGGCTTAAGGACAACAAAGTCAAGGTATTGGAGTGGCCACCACAAAGCCCTTACCTCAATCCTATAAAAAATTAGTGGGCAGAACTGAAAAAGCATGTGCAAGCAAGGAGGCCTACAAACTTGACTCAGTTACACCAGCTCTGTCAAGAGGAATGTGCCAACATTCACCCAACTTATTGTGGGAAGCTTGTGGAAGGCTACCCAAAATGTTTGACCCAAGTTAAACAATGTAAAGGCAATGCTACCAAATACTAATTGAGTGTATGTAAACTTCTGACCCAATGGGAATGTGATGAAAGAAATAAAAGCTGAAATAAATCACTCTACTATTATTCTGACATTTTACATTCTTAAAATAAAGTGGTGATCGTAACTGACCTAAGACAGGGAATTTTTAGTATGATTAAATGTCAGGAATTGTGAAAGACTGAGTTTAAATGTATTTGGCCAAAGTGTATGAAACTTCCCACTTAAAATGTTGTTGAAAGAATGCCAAGAGTGTGCAATGCTGCATGAAGGCAAAGGGTGGCTATTTGAAGAATCTCAAATCTAAAATACATTTTGATTTGTTAAAAACTTTTTTGGTTACTACATGATTCTGTATGTGTTATTTCATAATTATGTCTTCACTATTATTCTACAATGTAGAAAATAGTACAAATAAAGAAAACCCTGAAATGAGTAGGTGTTCTAAAACTTGACCGGTAGTGTACACACACACACACACATCATACATGCACACAGCCTAGTCATACATTTGCATGTATGCACACACACACAGCCTAGTCATACATTTGCATGTACATGTACACACACACACACACACACACACACACACACACACACGTACACACACACACACAGCCTAGTCATACATCTGCAAGTACTGTACGCACACGTACACACACACAGAGCCTAGTCATACATATGTACGCATGTACACACACACAATCCAATCACATTAGTGTGCCACAATTTAGTAGGCCTAGTGCTTTTGATAACACTGTTATACGACACAGTGAACACAGTGAACATTGGGATCTTGGTTGGCTGTAAGCTTCATGCACTCTTAGGCTATAAGGTCAATGTCAGGACAGGAGTCATGTGTGCCGTGTCGAAGTGGTTTAATACCCACAGGGGTTGTCAAAGCACCAGTAGAATGACTGTCCAGGTCTTCTGAGCATCCGGGACTATTTGTTATTGGCTGATGTTAATGCTGCTCGCTATAAACAGTATAAATATGAACTTTTCAACTCCGGTTGATCGGGGTTGTTTGGAGCATCGAACACATTCAACCGATGATGATTTTTTTTGGGGGGGGGTGAAGTAGCTAACCAAATCTGTTACATTTACACATATGTAATGTAAGCTACACGGGGCGGCCTAGTGGTTAGAGTGTTGGGCTAGTAATCGAAAGGTTGAAAGTTTGAATCCCCGAGCTGACAAGGTACAAATCTGTCGTGCTGCCCCTGAACAAGGCAGTTAACCCACTGTTCCTAGGCGGTCATTGAAAATAAGAATTTGTTCTGAACTGACTTGCCTAGTTAAATAAAAGGTAAAATAAATAAATACACCAATAGGAGAATCGAAAGTTAAATGGCACGCCAGCATGAGAGCATGCTAGGGGAAGACTGACAAATCCATAGGGCTTTTGAGTCTCTGTTGGGGAGTAGAACATGTCAAGACATGGAGTTATTATGTGAAAGGCTACTAAATAGGCTGATCTACCGTACATCTAAGCCAGTATAACTACTGCATACTAGTACCTTAATTCTTTGCATGCCCACCACTTCACTACGTATTACTCAAACTAAGGCCAGATTTCAAATCGATTGCAGACGGTGGATTTCTGGATAGCGCTTTCAAGCGCGTGTTTGATTCAAACAGCAGCCTGTCCCGAATGGATGGAGCTGACTTTGCGATATTCAAGAATCCACTATCAACAATAGATTGAATAACGACATAAAACCCCACAAATAAGACTATCCATCAACACCCTCACCTTAGTGAACTTAAAGAAGAAGTTGCCAAAAAAGCTTCCTAAAAGGGAGAGGGGAATATATATGTATATATATATATATTTTTTTTAAATCACCTTTTAAGATTTCTCAATGCCTGCAGTAAGACTTAGAATAACCATTCACAAGGTGATTGGCAGAGGAGGTGCCAAACATCTCAATAGCTCAGTCGGTCTGTCGGGAGGTTATTTTGGGAAGGTGGCAGTGACGCTGGGGTGCGAGAGAGGGGCTTGAATTCAGAAAGTGCAAATTAGAATGCTTAATCTGGTGTCTCATCTACTTCCCAAATTGTGTGCAGTGAGCATTGAAGTATGAAGGGAAGCAAACAACATCAGCGTCATAATCTTCATTATCATAAAAGTTATGGCAAGATGGACTTAGGGTCACTGTTGATTTTTGATAAATACTGGGGGCCTGGAAGATCTTTCTTTCACTTATTCAATCACTTAGAGATCAGTGATAACCTCCAAGAGAGGAAGAAGGAAGCATATGCTATATTATATGCCAATTCATACTGGGGCATAAACAAGAAGAATTCACTGCTGGTGCTCTATCACCCTCTACTGGCCGCACTCAGACACAGCACTTTGGCACATTCTAGTGGACTGTTGCAGAGGAGTGACCAGTGAATGACCCATAACATGACACTGCTTAGGCTATTAAAGTCAAATGCACGATGAGAGAGAGTGTACTCTCTGTCCTGCCCGTGTATGTTAGTGAATGCCAGGCCCTGTGTAACCCTGTTCCCCTGGCACCAGCCATCACCATGAATCTGATAGCCCCCTAGCTGACTAACTGCAGCTCAGGCCAACAACAGAGGTGTGTGTGTGTGTGTGTATAAAGGTCAGTCATGCTTCGCTGCCATGCAGACAGACACAAAAAGGGCATGCTGCATCATCAAACGGCTCTCACAAAGGCCACAGCAATCAGCGCTGAGCTGTGCCGTGTGAGAGGAACAGTTTTTCAGGACAAAGTACTGGGATACGCGTTATCAGCGGAGGTGTGGAGTTTTTGCTAAGCCTCTCCTGGGGCATCTCAGATCTGAAAGATTGACTGTGCCGACAGTTGTTTGTCAGTGAAGACATCGTTTTAACTATTGATATTACAACACGTCACCTTTGGCCTAACACGACTTCCAAAAAAAATGACAGGGTAAGGTCAAAACACCAACAACAGAAAAATGACACTCAAAGATATAGGAGTGGACTTGGCAAATGACCTTTGCAATTCATACTCATTTTCTGTATAGAGTGGATAAGGTATATTGAAATGTTTTCAAGCTAAGGAATTCAAAATAGCACATCTTGTACTCTGGAGTGTCATTTGAGGTGTGGTCAAACATTACTTATCAGTAAAAAAATAAATAAAATAAAAAATGTTTACCTAGAAAATACCTCAGTAGAGCTAGTAGCCAGTCACAGTGCCTGATTACAGCTTCTGTGTTCGTGTGGGGATTGAGAGAGCGGGGTTGCTGAAACTCGAGGCGCAGCGAGCTCAAGCCATCTGTCGCTGCGATGTCTTTTACTGTGCATCTGCAGCGCACAGCTATCGCCCATCCACTACCACAGCCCCCCCCCCCCCCCCGCAAGCTGCAGGCCTCCACTAAAAAAATGTTTAAAAAAAATCTGCTACTGCTTTCCCTTCAGTTAGGCCTACATACTCTGACATTATGCATACCGTACACACTCTGGAGAGAGATTGGTCAGGCAGGAGTCCTCAAAGTAGTAGGGAGAACTGCACATTGTTGGTGTGTTGTAATTTGATGTTAAGCATTTCAACAAGACTAGAGCTTTGATATACCGTGGGAAATCAGTTTGGCGGGCCAGTCTTGAAGAAACCATGTCCACTATGTATATGAGCTAGAGGTCGACCGATTAATCGGAATGGCCGATTTCGTTTTCATAACAATCGGAAATCGGTATTTTTGGGCGCCGATTTTTTTAATATATTTTTTTTACACCTTTATTTAATCTTTATTTAACTAGGCAAGTCAGTTAAGAACACATTCTTATTTTCAATGATGGCCTAGGAACGAGGCAGAACGACAGATTTTTATCTTGTCAGCTCGGGAGATTCAATCTTGCAACCTTACAGTTAACTAGTCCAACGCACTAACCACCTGCCTCACGAGGAGCCTGCCTGTTATGCGAATGCAGTAAGCCAAGGTAAGTTGCTAGCTAGCATTAAACTTCTCTTATAAAAAACAATCAATCAACGAATGTCGTTGCTCCAACGTGTACTTAACCATAAACACCAATGCCTTTCTTAAAATCAATACACAAGTATAATATTTTTTAAACCTGCATATTTAGCTAAAAGAAATCCAGGTTAGCAGGCAATATTAACCAGGTGAAATTGTGTCACTTCTCTTGCTTTTCATTGCACGCAGAGTCAGGGTATATGCAACAGTTTGGGCCGCCTGGCTCTTTGCGAACTAATTTGCCAGAATTCTACGTAATTATGACATAACATTGAAGGTTGTGCAATGTAACAGGAATATTTAGACTCATGGATGCCACCCGTTAGATAAAATACGGAACGGAATAAACGTTTTGGAGGTGATAGTTTCCGGATTTGACCTAAGGCTCGTATTTCTGTGTGTTTATTATAGTTAAGTCTATGATTTGATATTTGATAGAGCAGTCTGACTAAAGGGGTGGTAGGCAGCAGCAGGCTCGTAATAGTCAAAGGTATATGGTTTAGAGAGAAATAGTTGACGCGTTATAATTCCTGTAATAACTTGCGGCTGAACTTGAAAGGGGTTCCTTTGTTATTTTACCGTTCATGTCTTCCACAGAGAATGTCTTGATCTACTTAAAATAAGGTCTGTGTTTCGTGCAGGTTAGGGTGCAGGCTTAAACCACCTCAGCGTTTTGATACCCGTGTAAATCTCACTAGGATAAGGTAACGTGTGTCAACATATTTTCATAAATCCACTCTACAAAAAAAAATGATCTTCGCTTATATTTAGCCAATATTGATCAGAATTACCTTGTCCTATGGATATCTACACAGTTATAAGATTGGCAAGGTGGTGTAAGCCTACACGAAACACAGACCTTATTTTAAGTGAATCAAAAAAAAATCCTATGGAATAAATGAATGAAGGTACCGCTTTTCAGATTTTGCTAGAAGGTGTCATGGGAATTATGACTCGCACTTTGGTCGTCAATTCTTACCATGTCCATTATTAAAATAGGATTTCCTGCATATAGAAATTACAGTTTTTGTTTTCAACGTTCATCACAGGTAACTTAAACTATTTTTATTCAAACAGTTGAGAGTATTTGTCTCCTAAGCAGACTCTTCAGTATCATTGTCACTTCAGAGCTGTCTGTGTGTTTTACAGATGGCAGAGAAAAGCAGAGCAGCAGTGTGGGACTATTACATGGAATTGGCACCAGGGAAAGCAAGGTGTCTTATTTGTGATAAAGATGTAAGCATGGGGTCAGCAACGGCTAAATCAACAAATACCACCAACCTGTGGAATCACCTTAAGAACACCCATATGTATTATATTAAGTTAAAATAAAAGTGTTCATTCAGTATTGTTGCAATTGTCATTATTACAAAAATGTGTATATATATATAAAAATCGTCTGATTAATCTGTATCGGCTTTTCTTGTCCTCCAATAATCGGTATCGGTATCAGCGTTGAAAAATCATAATCGGTCGACCTCTAATATGAGCCCTTGCAGAGAAAGCGTACAGTTTTGTATAAGTGTTGCCGTGGCGAGCACAGCCCTGTTTGTGAACACTAAAATGGCGCCTCAGTGGCTTTAGCATGGAGCATGAAGAATACAGCACAAAGCTGCATGTCAGGACAAACAAGATGGAGAAACTACATTTAATATAAATGATAAAGCTGTGGCAGACGTGAGACTAGCGTACCTGCTCCGATTGCAGTAGGGGCATACGTTTGCCCTGCAGGGAAAGAAGGCAAGGGAAGAGAGGGACCTTGGTACAGACCAGTCACAGGCACACCGAGTGATTACAATACTTACTGTAAAGTATACATAAACCTAGCTTACGTATGTATCCGTCTTCTGAAGGGCCGAATTCTAACTAGATACACTACATGCAAATCTCACCTGATATCAAGGTGTGATTTACATTCAAGTCTGAGTGACACAAGCAAAGTTAGGATTATGCCCCAAATGCAATTCACTTGGGGAACTAGGTCTATTTTCTGGGAAAGCTAGGTGAGATATACCCATCTATATTGCCCTATATACCCATCTATATTGCCCTATATACCCATCTATTCACGGCATTTCTATATGCAACGTTCAGTACGGAGCACCCAGTGAAACGTGACCCAGAGTGTGTGTGTGTGTGTGGGGGGGGGGGCTCACCCGAGGCTGCAGCAGGGCAGGGTGAGGAGGTGTAGCAGGGCCAGCAGCACCCGGAGGGGAAGCAGCGTGAACACGTAGAGGAAGGCATCCAGACACAGGAAGAAGCCAAAGATCATCAGCTGTAGGGTAAGAACAGAACACACTCAGGTAAAACATGGCTGCTTGATCACACCTACAAATAGAGCCAGTGTCTTGCGTGTGTGACTACGTCGGCGATGTGTACGTTTAGAGCGTCAAGGGTTCTCCATCTCTACAGATGTTTTGTTTTGACAGGTCAAGCCATATACTACACCGAACAAAAATATAAAAACACAACATGCAACAATTTCAACGATTTTACTGAGTTACAGTTCATATAAGGAAATCAGTCCATTTAAATAATTCAATTAGACCCTAATCTAGGGATTTCACATGACTGGAAAAACAGATATGCATCCGTTGGTCACAGATACCTTTAAAAGAAAAGGTAGGGGCGTGGATCAGAAAACCAGTCAGTATCTGGTGTGACCACCATTTGCCTCATGCAGCGCGACACATCTCCTTCGCATAAAGTTGATCAGGCTGTTGATATAGGCCTGTGGAATGTTGTCCCATTCTTTTTCAATGGCTGTGCGAATTTGCTGGATATTGGCAGGAACTGGAACACACAGTCATACGTCGATCCAGAGCATCCCACACCTGCTCAATGGGTGACATGTCTGGTGAGTATGCAGGCCATGGAAGATCTGGGACATTTTCAATATCATGCTGAAATATGACGCGGTGGATGAATGGCACAACAATGGGCTTCAGAATCTCGTCAGGGTATCTGTGCATTCAAATTGACTTAGATAAAAATGTAATTGTGTTCGTTGTGTGTAGCTCATGCCTGCCCATACCATAACCCCACCGCCACTAGGGGGCACTCTGTTTACAGCGTTGACAACAGCAAAACGCTTGCCCGCACATCGCCATATATGAGGTCTGTCATCTGCCCAGTGCAGTTTAAACCAGGATTCATCTGTGAAGAGCACACTTCTCCTATGTGCCAGTGGCCATCGAAGGTGAGAATTTTGCCCACTGAAGTCAGTTACGATGCCGTCGGCCCGACTGCAGTCGGGTCAAGACCCTGGTGAGGATGACGAGCATGCAGGTGAGCTTCTCTGAGACGGTTTCTGACAGTTTGCGCAGAAATTCTTCAGTTGTGCAAACCCACAAACATCAGCTGTCCAGGTGACAATCCCGCAGGTGAAGAAGCCGGATGTGGAGGTCCTGGGCTGGCGTTGTTACACGTGGTCTGCAGTTGTGAGGCCGGTTGGACGTACTGCCAAATTCTCTAAAATTATGTTGTAGGCACTTATGGTAGAGAAATTAACATTTTTGCTGGCAACAGCTCTGGTGGACAATTCTGCAGTCAGCATGCCAATGCACACTCCGTCAAAACTTGAGGAATCTGTGGCCTTGTGTTGTGTTACAAAACTGCACATTTAGAGTGGCCTTTTATTGTCCCCAGCACAAGGTGCACCTGTGTAATGATCATGCCGTTTAATCATCTTCTTGATATGCCACATCAGTCAGGTGGATGTATAATCTTGGCAAAGGTGAAATGCTCACTACAGGGATGTAAACAAATGTATCACCTTCTGTTACTTTCTCACTCATCATTATTCACAATTCATTCAGTATTATATGTAATCACGGTACAATAGCCTCTACATTAATGTAGAAGTTTTTAGAAAAATATATTCTTATTTACAAAAGTTACTCAAATGACACAATACATTATTTACCTGACAAAATGACTACCGGTCCATAGCATTCACGTCTGTAGTCATGAAGTGCTTTGAAAGGCTGGTCATGGCTCACATCAACACCATTATCCCAGAAACCCTAGACCCACTCCAATATGCATACCGCCCTAACAGTTCCACAGATGATGCAATCTCTATTGCACTCCACACTGCCCTTTCCCACCTGGACAAAAAGAACACATATGTGAGACTGCTATTCATTGACTACAGCTCAGCGATTAACACCATAGTGCCCTCAAAGGTCATCAATAAGCTAAGGACCCTGGGACTAAACATCTCCCTCTGCAACTGGATCCTGGACTTTCTGACAGGCCGCCCCCAGGTGGGTAGGTAACAACACATCAGCCACGCTGATCCTCAACATAGGGGCCCCTCAGGGGTGCATGCTCAGTCCCCTCCTGTACTCCCTATTCACTCATGACTGCACGGCCAGGCACGACTCCAACACCACAATTTAGTTTGCTGATGACATCAGGGGTAGGCCTGATTACCAACAACGATGAGACAGCCTATAGGGAGGTCAGCGACCTGGCCATGTGGTGCCAGGACAACCTCTCCCTCAACGTGATCAAGACAAAAGAGATGATTGGGGACTACAGGAAAAGGAGGACCAAGCACGCCCCCATTCTCATCAACGGGGCTATAGTGGAGCCTCCACGCCATCCACAAAAAAACTATTATTATCTATTCATAGTCACTTTAATAACTCTACTTAGATGTACAGTTGAAGTCAGACGTTTACATACACATGTTGGAGTCATTAAAACATGTTTTTCCACCACTCCACAAATTTCTTGTTAAACTAGTTTGGGCAAGTTGGTTAGGACATCTAATTTGTGCATGACATAACTCATTTTTCCAACAATTGTTTACAGACAGATTATTTCACTGTATCACAATTCCAGTGGGTTAGAAGTTTACATACACAAAGTTGACTGTGCCTTTAAACAGCTTGGAAAATTCCAGAAAACGATGACATGGTTTTAGAAGCTTCTGATAGGTTAATTGACATAATGAGTCAATTGGAGGTGTACCTGTGGATGTATTTCAAGGCCTACCTTCAAACTCAGTGCCTCTTTGCTTGACATCATGGGAAAATCTAAAGAAATCAGCCAAGACCTCAGAAAAAAAATTGTAGACCTCCACAAGTCTGGTTCATCCTTGGGAGCAATTTCCAAACGCCTGAAGGTACCACGTTCATCTGTACAAACAATAGTACGCAAGTATAAACACCATGGGACCACGCAGGCATCATACCACTCAGGAAGGAGACGCGTTCTGTCTACTAGAGATGAACATACTTTGGTGCGAAAAGTGCAAATCAATCCCAGAACAGCAGCAAAGGACCTTGTGAAGATGCTGGAGGAAACCGGTACAAAAGTATCTATATCCACTGTAAAACGAGTCCTATATCGACATAATCTGAAAGGCCGCTCAGCAAGGAAGAAGCCACTGCTCCAAAACCGCCATAGAAAAGCCAGACTTCGGTTTGCAACTGCATTTGGGGACAAAGATCGTACTTTTTGGAGAAATGTCCTCTGGTCTGATGAAACAAAAATAGAACTGTTTGGCCATAATGACCATCATGTTCGGAGGAAAAAGGGGGAGGCTTGCAAGCCGAAGAACACCATCCCAACCGTGAAGCATGGGGGTGGCAGCATCATGTTGTGGGGGTGCTTTGCTGCAGGAGGGACTGGTACACTTCACAAAATAGATGGCTTCATGAGGAAGGAAAATTATGTGAATATATTGAAGCAACATCTCCAAGACATCAGTCGGAAAGTTAAAGCTTGGTCGCAAATGGTCTTCCAAATGGACAATGACCCCAAGCATACTTCCAAAGTTGTGGCAAAATGGCTTAAGGACAACAAAGTCAAGGTATTGGAGTGGCCATCACAAAGCCCTGACCTCAATCCTGTAGAACATTTGTGTACAGAACTGAAAAAGTGTGTGCGAGCAAGCCAGGAAGTAGGTAGTGGTAGTTGGGTTGGCTAACAGAGTCACAAGTCATCCTTTCATTGGCCTGTCCCTGGCTGGGGGAACTTCAGCTACTCCAGGCAGAGCTTCTAGAGCCAGAAGGTCACAATGCTCAGTTTACACACATTCCTCACTTCCCAAAGACTTGGAATGATATAGCTAACCAATGAGGGTTAGAATGGGGACATAGATTAGGCTAGGTGACGACTGATCTTCACTGACGTTCACTGTCTCAATGTGAATGTCTGTAGGGAGCACTCTTGCCAGAGGGCAAAATCGAAAATGAAAAATTGCAAATGATGTGATGGTTGAGGTCCATTTGATATCCATATTAACAGTAGTCCCCGAATAGTACCTCAAGGCACATACAAGGGTGGTATCGATGTTTGAAGAGACTGAGATATAGGTGAGTCAGACTGCCTCTTTCTGGGATCAGACTCTAGTGCAGAGGTTTATTATTCCCAGATGAGTTTAGAGGAATGTTTGTTTATATTCTCAATGGAATTTGTTACAACATCACCATCTAGTGGTTGTAGAGAGACACTAAATCAGCCGTATTACGGCTATGACAGCATACTGAAAAACATTGTGTTGCTGTAGGCAATACATCATAGAAGTGATGTGGCAAGTAGCCTTGTAGTTTTTGAATTGTGTAGACCTACACACTATACTTTGTAGATCAATACAAATGACCAATTTGTGTCAACTGTATAACAAATGCTATGTGAACATCAATACAAAAATAGAATAACTTACTTTCACTGCTCTTGGAAACACCAGATGTACCAGGACATTATCAAGGGCAACGCTAAACAAACACTGCTGAACTGACCTTTGGTTATATCTCTGGGTCTCTGTTTTGTGTGCAAACATATGTTTCTGCACCCCCACTTTATTACCAGAGTATTATAAAGATCCATTGGGTAATTTGTCATTTTCAATGATTAATATTGTTTCGAGCAGGTCTGTATTAAAATAGATATAATAATTATATCATATATAAAATGGACATATCAAAAAAGATAACTGGTTTTGACCTTGCTTTGCTCCTGCGCACACCGTTTTCAGTGCACTTAAAAGAGCACTAGTTGCACCACTGAGGTTTAAAATGAAAAAAGAGCAACTGCAAAATAAAATAGTTTCTCTATTTTGTTGTGCCGTTACATTTGTATCGTTGTTTCATGTCCGAAGGTGTTGGTCCAATGGTGTTGTTCCATATCATTTGAGCTGCGTGCACCATGAGCAAATTCATTGTATTATCTCACTTTGCCTGTTAAAACCATTATGGAGCACATTCATGTCTGATTAGGCTTTGTTGTAGCGCAGACTGACTCGGGGTAACCTTCCATTGACCTACCTAAGGTTGCACCTTAGCAGAAAACTGCATGTCCGGTAGCTCGTGGGCTGTTAATGAGTAGCTCACAAGTAGATAGTGAGAAATAATCAGTAGGCCTAATAATTTAACCCCATTCTGCATTTTTGTCATCTATATCCCAACTTAAAACACATTGTTCAAAAGGTTTTAATTCAGTTAGAAAAGGAACAGTCCTGGTTGAGCCACATATGCAAGCGCACCATGGCGCTTCACAGTTACAATGGAGCCAAACTGTGTCTGTATGCGCCTATGAACCAAATGAAAAAGCACAGGATATTTATATTTCCTTAAAAACAGCTCTGCTTGCGGGCCCAGTTCCACGAGGGGGTAAAATGGGGCTCAGTTGAAACTCGTGCCTCTACAGTTTTAGTTTTATGCCGCTGAAGTTAAAATTATCGAGTGACAGGTTGGCGCAAAAATCGGTATCTCTTCGGCGCTGTACCAGCACCATGGACAGAGCACGCCACGGAGTGCGTGAGAGTTTGTGTGTAGGGGGACTATGGAAAGCCACTGGGTGGTTAGGTACGAGACCTTTGGGGTTCCATAAAAATAAACTTTGCTCATCTGTGGTGGGCTATGTGAATAACGTGGAAGGCTACGTGAATAACGTGGAAGGCTACGTGAATAACGTGATACGCCTCCGCCTGTAATATTTGATTTATAAAGGACAGGTCAAGTTTACAGTTGAAGGGGCTTCACTCAACTCTGCCTTACGCCCCACCACAGTTTAGTTAGCTTCTTAGCTAGCTATACAAGCATTCGTGTTATTAGCCTATTTAAACGCTCTAACCAGCTAATCTGCCACTGCCAATACTTATGTAAATGTGATATCAGTTTATTTTGTATACATTTCCAAATAAACAACATTTAAAACCCGTTTTTGCTTTGTCATTATGGGGTATTGTGTGTAGGTTGATGAGGAAAATAACGATTTGATCAATTTTAGAGTAAGGCTTTAACGTAATAAAATGTGGAGAAAAAAAAATCAAAATGCTTTCCGAATGCACTGTAGATCCAGGTTGGCTAGACTTGAAATACAAAGATTAGCTGGCTACTCACTTGTGCTTGAGACATTGTTTATGAGACCTGTTTTCAATTTCAATAACGCCTGCTACAAGAAGTTGGTCATTACTTTGAGGACGTGTATTGTGCATGGTTCTGGTTAAATTTGCTCTTTGCAATGGAGATTGTGCCAACCTGCCACTTCTTGGTCAAAAGCCCTCAATGACCTTGGCATGTGAACTAATAATGTTTGTGGTATATTACGCAGAATTCAATAGAATTCCAATGTAAGAACCCAAATTACGCCCCTGGGTACAGCTGGATATCGGTATGTTTCATCATAGAAATAGATAACCATAGAAATAGAAAGTAGGCTTCCTTGGTAGCCTATTGCTTTTCGTGGTAGTAAAAATGGAACTGCACGTATTGGAAATGTGTTTATGGTAGGACGGCATTGCTTAATTGATTACATGTTTGGGTTGAACTTGAGCCACAGAAGTGTATTGTGCCATATCGCAACGTGTTGCTGAACTCTTTAGCTGCATGATTTTTCTGTTTGATGCTGGCCTATAGGCCTATTTCTTTGGCAAGACAGCTGTGCATGGCTTCAGCTCACTGTAGTAGGCAGTTTTTTTGGTTTGTTATTTGCTTTCGCCTTTATTGCGTTTGTTTACTGTTATTAATGTAACGAGCCTAAATATAGATTGTGTCATGCCTTTGTCGATCTGATATTTTATTTCTAGGCCTATAGTAGCCCCTACTGCTGTTCTGTTCTGTTCACATTAATTTTTTCGCATTCGCAGTTGTGTCAGTATTCTAAGCCAAACTGTAATTCAGTACTTTTGTTTTGCATGAATAACTAGGCAATTACTTTCTGCATTCAGTTTGAATTATTTTGTTAAGACATCTGCCTGCATTCACATAGGCTTTTTGTAATAGGTGAATTACCCTATATACCTTGTAGCCTATATTCATTGCCAAATAGGCCTTGCTTCAGTGTGTAGGGCGCAGTCCATCGTGCGGGTACAGCGCAGCGGATATGGGCTCCATATTTCGCACCTTACCTACCACTTCAAAAGCACTCAGTGGTCTCGGAGTCTCTGCATTTTAACTTTGTTTATTGCGGTAGTGTGATACAACTCCCTTAGTTACACAATGAGATAGCCAGCCTGACAGCTTAGTGGAGTCTGCCACTAACACAGTCAGTGTAGTCAGCTCAGCTATCCCCATTGATCTGTGTCTGTGCCTCAATCTATGTTAAAATGATCGGCTATGAAAAGCCAACTGACATTTACTCCTGAGGTGCTGACCTGTTGAACCCTCTACAACCACTGATGATTATTATCGGACCCTACTGGTTATCTCTGAACATCTGTTATAATCTCCACCCCTCATAGCCTGGTTCCTCTCTAGGTTTCTTCCTAGGTTCCGGCCTTTCTAGGGAATTTTTCCTAGCCACCGTGTTTCTACACCTGCATTTCTTGCCGTTTGGGGTTTTAGGCTGGGTTTCTGTAAAGCACTTTGACATCGGCTGATGTAAGAAGGGCTTTATAAATACATTTGATTGATATAAGCAGAACTCAATATAATTCAGATGCAAAATTGTTCCCCCTCACCGATTTCAACTGCCCCCTTAGTCACTTTATCCTGGCGCCGGTTCTGGTCTGGTTGGCTTGGTATATATATTGACCGAATTAGTCATTTATACCCTCTTTGCATCAAATATGCATGCTGCTTAGACAAGTTCAATTTTAAACATTCATGGTTACAGTGCATCAAACAACGGTGTGAAAAAAAGTCAAGGGGGTCTCTACTAGACGTCGACCGATTATGATTTTTCAACGCCGATGCCGATTTTTGGAGGACCAAAAAAGCCGATACCAATTAATCAGACGATTTTTATTTATTTATTTGTAATAATGACAATTACAACAATATTGAATGAACACTTACTTAATATAATACATCAATAAAATCAATTTAGCCTCAAATAAATAATGAAACATGCTCAATTTGGTTTAAATAATGCAAAAACAAAGTTTTGGAGAAGTAAAAGTGCAATATGTACCATGTAAGAAAGCAAACGTTTAAGTTCCTTGCTCAGAACATGAGAACATATGAAAACTGGTGGTTCCTTTTAACATGAGTCTTCAATATTCCCAGGTAAGAAGTTTTAGGTTGTAGTTATTATAGGAATTATAGGACTATTTCACTCTATACCATTTGTATTTCATTAACCTTTGACTATTGGATGTTCTTATAGGCACTTTAGTATTGCCAGTGTAACAGTACAGCTTCCGTACCTCTCCTCGCTCCTCCCTGGGCTCGAACCAGGAACACAACGACAACATTTAATGTTTACGCGCCTGCTTCTGCCTACCACCACTCAGTCAGATACTTGTATGCTCAGTCAGATTATATGCAACGCAGGACACGCTAGATAATATCTAGTAATATCATCAACCATGTGTAGTTAACTAGTGATTATGATTGATTGATTGTTTTTTTATAAGATAAGTTTAATACTTGCTAGCAACTTACCTTGGCTTACTGCATTCGCGTAACAGGCAGTCAGTCTCCTTGTGGAGTGCACAAGGACTAGATAACTGTAAGGTTGCAAGATTGGAACCCCCGAGCTGACAAGCTTGAAAATCTGTCGTTCTGCCCCCGAACGAGGCAGTTAACCCACCGTTCCTAGGCCGTCATTGAAAATAAGAACGTGTTCTTAACTGACTTGCCTAGTTAAATAAAGATTAAATAAAAGGTGTAATTTTTTTTTTTTTTAAATACAGATTTCCGATTGTTATGAACACTTGAAATCGGCCATTCTGATTAATCGGTCGACCTCTAGTCTGTACTGTACCTACCTTTTCCAGTTCTCTGGGAATGCGCATGCATGTGTACACTCGCTCTCTGCGCTCGGTGTATTTTGCTTCGTTGTGCTCCAGGAAGTAGCCCCGGGTCAGCTCAGCACACATGAAGCGAGCCAGCGACGGATCTGGAATAACATTATGACAACACTTAGCGCTGTGTTACAACAGGGCTATTGTCGCTCCAGTTTACATTACTGTATTTTGGTAAGACAGCTGTGTGTACGCATGGTTATCAACATAATGGCCAAAATACACAGTACCAGTCAAAAGTTTGGACACACCTACTCATTCAAGGGTTTTTCTTTATTTGTACAATTTTCTACATTGTCGCATAATAGTGAAGACATCAAAACTATGAAATAACACATGTGGAATCATGTAGTAACCAAAATATATTTTAGATTCTTCAAAAGTAGCCACCCTTTGCCTTGATGACAGCTTTGCACTCTTGGCCTTCCTCAACCAGCTTCACCTGGAATGCTATTCCAACAGTCTTGAAGGAGTTCCCACATATGCTGAGCACTTGTTGGCTGCTTTTCCTTCACTCTGCAGTCCAACTCATCTCAATTGGGTTGAGGTCGGGTGATTGTGGAGGCCAGGTCACCTGATGCGGCACTCCATCACTCTCCTTCTTGGTCAAATAGCCCTTACACAGCCTGGAGGTGTGTTTTGGGTCATTGTCCTGTTGAAAAACAAGTCCCACTATGCAAAAACCAGATGGGATGGCGTATCGCTGCAGAATGTTGTGGTAGCCATGCTGGTTAAGTCTGCCTTGAATTCTAAATCAGTGTCACCAGAAAAGGACCCCCACACTCCTCCGTGCTTCATGGTGGAAACCACACATGCGGAGATCATCCAATCACATACTCTGTGTCTGACAAAAACGTGGAGGTTGGAACCAAAAATCTCAAATTTGGACTTCAGACCAAAGGACAGATTCCCACCGGTCTATTGTCCATTGCTCGTGTTTCTTGGCCCATGCAAGTCTCTTCTTATTCGTGTCCTTTAGTAGTGGTTTATTTGATTCACGCAGTCTCGTCTTAACAGTTGATGTTGAGATGCCTCTGTTACTTGAACTCTGTGAAGCATTTATTTCTGAGACTGGTAACTCAAATTAACTTATCCTCTGCAGCAGAGGTAACTCTGGGTCTTCCTTTCCTGTAGCGGTCCTCATGAGAGCCAGTTTCATCATAGCGCTTGATGGTTTTTGCGACTGCGCTTAAAATAAACTTTCAAAGTTCGGATTGACTGACCTTCATGTCTTAAAGTAATGATGGACTGTCTTTTCTCTTTGCTTATTTTGGCTGTTCTTGCCATATGGACTTGGTCTTTTACTAAATTGGGCTATCTTTTGTATACCACCCTTACCTTGTCCCAACACAACTGATTGGCTCAAACGCATTAAGAAGGAAATACATTCCACAAATTAACTTAACAAGGCACACATGTTTATTGAATGCATTCCAGGTGACTACCTCAAGAAGCGGGTTGAGAGAATGCCAAGAGTGTGCAAAGCTGATTTTGATTTGTTTAACACTTTTTTGCTTACTACATGCTTTCATATGTTATTTCATAGTTTTGATATCTTCACTATTATTCTACAATGCAGAAAATAGTAAAAAATAAAGATTAATCCTGGAATGAGTAGGTGTGTCCAAAGTTGACTGGTACTGTGTGTCAACTGTGGGAAGCTCGACACAGAAAACAAAATATGTTCTAAAAAAATAATCATAATGTAGCCAAATCAGTATTCATATAAGAACAGAGCCAACTGAATTAAAATGCCACTTTAACCCTAATGCTTATCTAACATACTTGCTAAGGCTTTCGGTATGAGGAAATCTGAGCTACAGTGGCAGTATCATGAATCACCATTCCATTTAGGAAGTTATGAAGTAAAGTACACAACCTACTGATATGCTGCACTTTTAAATAACAGCATAATTTATCAATAATTCGAAACTGTTCAAAGGTGCTGAGGACTTTACCCCGAAATGAACGTACTGTCTTGAAATATTTTCTAGTCGGTTGGAAATCAAAATGTTGTTGTTATATATATATATATATATATATATATATATATATATATATATATATATATATATATATATATATTTGACAGGTTCTCACAATTTCCAACATAAATAACTGTCTATTTTGACTGTTAGTGCGATTATGACTTTTCCTCTTTGACACACATTGGCATGACAGGTAACGTTAGCATTAACATTAAACCGTGTTAAGCAAATAGCGTAGCTAACTAATGCTACTGTTGCCCCCTCCACGTAGGCTAGACGTCTCTTGCCTTGGCTAGGTGCAGTTCGTGATATCACGTGTCCGCAAATGACCGGGAATTAAAACGTGGAAGGAATTAGACACCTTTAAAATACTTTTAAAAATATATTATCACATACTACTAAAACAAAAGGTGAGAAAGTATTTATTATTATTATTTATTTTTTTACAAACAACTCCCATGACAACACGGTTAAAACTGACAGCTCGCAAATCCAATGACATTAAAACTGACAGCTCGAAAATCCAATGACATGCTTTGGTTGGTTGTGCGTTCAGTCGGGACAGCCCCAATGACTGTGTGGGCCAGCCCAAAGATAGCTAAATAATAGAACAATTGTTGAGCTTCTATGACATGTATTTTACAATGATTTACATGCGATCGTCAGCCTAAAAGGCATTATTTCTAGACATATAGAGAGGTTGGTTTATCAGATAAAATGTTCCTTAAAGACACCGTTTAAACCTGCGCGCGAGCCAGGGACACCCACCTGAGTTATCACGTTCACGTTGCTCCCGTCTGACAGCATTTATATCGTAAAAGCCCAATGTTTCCGCCAGATCTGGAGTTTTACCGATTTCCCCCGACCTTGGTATATCATCCCATGGCCGTTTCTCCTTCTTCTTGTCCTTATTTTCGGTTTCTTTTTCAGCTGACGGCACAGTCCCCAACAAGTCCGCCATCTTCAATTTGCAGCCGCGTTGATAGCAACGTTCATGGACCAACCATAGAGATAGATAGAAGACTCAACTTTATACATGTGCCTTTAAAGCGTTTGTGACAGCATGGGCTGCGCCATTGAGGCTACAACCCATATTGATCCACACCAAATCAGCGAGTTAACTACTTTGACTACTTTAAAATGGTGGAAGCCCTCAATGGCGCTGCCAATACAACAATAGCCCTTTGGCCACTAGAGGTCTCTATCCTTCTCTATGGGACCAACACAACTGTCATCATATTGTCGCCAAGGAGTTGATACTTAAAATAAACATACACTACATACACTGCTCGTCGAACATCTCATTCCAAAATCATGGGCATTAATATGGAGTTGGTCCCCCCTTTGCTTCTATAAGAGCCTCCACTCTTCTGGGAAGGCTATCCACTAGATGTTGGAACATTGATGCAGGGACTTCCGTTCAGCCACAAGAGCATTAGTGATGTTGGGCGAATAGGCCTGGCTCATAGTCGGCGTTCCAATTCACCCCAAAGGTGTTCAATGGAGTTAAGGTCAGTGCTCTATGCAGGCCAGTCAAGTTCTTCAACACCGATCTCGATAAACCATTTCTCTATGGACCTCGCTTTGTGCACGGGGTCATTGTCATGCTGACACAGGAAAGGGCCTTCCCCAAACGGTTGTCACAACGTTTGAAGCACAGAATCATCTAGAATGTGATTGTATGCAATAGCGTTAAGATTTCCCTTCACTGGATATAAGGGGCTTAGCCGGAACCATGAAAAACTGCCCCAGATCATTATTCCTCCTCCACCAAACTTTCCAGTTGGCACTATGTATTCAGGCAGGTAGCGTTCTCCTGGCATCCGCCAAAACCAGAGTCGTCCTGCCAGATGGTGTGCGTGGTTCATCACTCCAGAGAACGCGTTTCCACTGCTCCGGAGTCCAATGGCAGCGAGCTTTACAACACTCCAGCCAACACTTGGCATTGCTTGTGTGCAGCTGCTCGGCCATGAAAACCCATTTCATGAAGCTCCCGACTAACTTGTGTGGCCTACCACTTTGCGGCTGAGCCGTTGTTGCCCCTAGATATTTTCACTTCACAATAACAGCACTTGCAGTTGCCCGGGGCAACTCTAGCAGGGCAGAAATTTTACTTCTTGGAAAGGTGGCATCCTATGACGGTGCCACGTTGAAAGTCACTGAGCTCTTCAGTAAGGCCATTCTGCTGCTAATGTTTGTCTATGGAGATTGCATGGCTGTGTGCTCGATTTTATACACTTGTCATCAATGGGTGTGGCTGAAATAGCCGAATCCACTAATTTGAAGGGTGTATCAATGTTGATGAAACAAACATTATCAACACCGATTGTTGACACAACAATCCACAACAGATATGTACACAAGGTATGGGATTTATATTTCATCTGACATCAATTAAATGTCTTGCCTTAGCCAAAATACTTATCACATAATCATAGACTTTTGCAAAGAAATAAGGTGATCATTTCCCAATATCCCATCAATGTGAATAATAATAATGTGAATAATACATCAAATATTTGGATGTAATTCATCTAATTGGATATTCAGATGTCCTTTCAATACCGCAAGATGATGTCAAAGATCCATTCAAATATTTCCCACTTGATATCCTGCTGCTGCTTCCCTGCCTTTAGTAGCCTGATGCCTGAATGATTCATTGCTGACTAAAATCCTGTTCAAAGAGAAACAATTGGATCTATACATCTTAAACGCGCAATTGGTCTATTGATGAACCTGTTGACCCCCTGACCCTAAATAACGCTTCATATTGATCAAGAAACTAAGAAGTGGTGGCTGACATTAGCCAATTTGTCATATTGGGAATACATAAGCACACAGCACAGTTATGCTGTAGTAACATCATTTCAAATTGGCAACCTATTGCTAGACAAGAGGACAGACAGACTAGAATAAATGTATAGGAAAACAGATTGAGAAACAGACATGCAAGGGCAGTTAATGCACAGTAATCCATACACAATGTCTGCAATAACCCAATCGGACCAATCTGTAAGCACAGTTTATTGGCACACATAATGGCAAAGCATATATACCAGACATCAGATATGACACAAAACATCTCTGCGATATAATGTACAAATTGTGCAGAGTTCTAATAATACCAGGTTCAAACAACATCAGAAATGTGTTAGCTTCCTTACAAATGCACAAATAAATACACAAAAGATCTTATAATAAAGACATCCGCAGTTGTCTTCTTGCCATTTTAAAACAAAATCCAACATGAGGAGAGGAATTTAAGGAAGAATAGTCAATTAAAGAACAACTGGTAACACAAAAACAGGGGTTTTCAAACTGCAATTCTGTAGGGCCTTGAGTATGCTGTTATGTTTTTCTGGATTTGCGGCTAATAATGAGTGTATTTTTTACAATGAATAAATTGAGAACATTTTCAAATGTTAACAATTTTAAACATTTCTTAAACATTATAGTTTAATATCTGATCTATGCACTAATTAATTGACTGGATATAAACATGTCAAAATTATCAATGACCGTCTTATAGCTGCAAAAATCTGTCGGACAAGACAACAGAATCCGAAAGGCCCCATAAAAATGTGAAACTGATGCAAATAAAAAAAGATAGTGCGAGACAGCTGCCATGTACAAAATGGTTTCAAAATGGTGGCTAATCTTAAATGGATAAAGTTGTATGCCACGCGTCTATTTGGAGAGCTACAAACCTTGTAACAGTGTTCCCAAATGGATGAACCCCCCCACCAAAAAATGGCTGACCAACCACCAACTCAAAAAGGTACATATATCAAACTAAAAAAGTAAAATCATGCAGGAAAAAGATTTAAAGGCCCATTGCAGTCAAAAATGTGATGTGCCTGTGATGTATATATATTTTCACACTATGAGGTTGGAATAATACTGTGAAATTGACAATATTATGATGTTGCCCTTTTAGTGTAAAAGCTGTTAAAAATTCTTGCTTGAGGAATTGCTTTTTGCTAAGAGTCTAATTTTGTTTCTTTTGACATTTTAATTTAAAACAATCACAATGAGGTACTTAATTGTTACCCAGAAATGATTTGATATTGAGATGAAAACAACTGCATTAGAACTTTAATATCAGTTTGGAATAGGTCAGTCATTAAAGGGAAAGAACAAAGACAAATTCCAAAATAAGAAAAAAAAAAACATTAATGCATTGGTGTATGTCAGCAAAGTTTACATACTGATTGGCAACGTACAAATCTGATTGCAAAGTATTTTGGGGAGAAGCAAAAGAACACCAATAGACTACAAACACGATCGAACAGGTTTGCGGTGAAATAACAATCGGCGACGACTGCTGTAATTCTGGAAAGGAAATCCTGGAACACGAGTATCCCACTTCAAGTTGTCCATAGTGGTGAAACAGAGTCACTTTCCTTTTAATTGGAAATCGGAAAAAACAACAACAACAACAACGTAAACAAACCAACAGCCAAATGAATTTCCAATAAAGATGCAAATGCTCAAGACGACGACGTCTCGGCCGTGGTGGATGCAGTTTGGTGGCTGAGTAAAACCTCGCCGGTTCGTTCTCATTGAGGCTGATGCTCTTAAAAGAGACATTTTGTTTTAGATGTTTTGTTTTGACTTCTACTGTCAACTGTCCCAGAGGGGTCGCAACCTGCAGGTCAAAGGTCAAAAGGGCAACACCCACAGAATCCCATTACAGTTAAAGCTCAAGGACTGAGAAGGTGTCCATGAAGGAGAATTCAGATGAAGACACTGGCCTTGTGTCATTCCCAGAGCAATCCCAACTACCCTAACACTGGGAATTCCCACCAAATCCAAACAAAGCAATTCTAGGAAAAATGGGAAAAAAGAAAACCCAGTATTGTTTTATGTCATCATTGCAATGCATACAACCTGTATGCATTTAGATGGAAAAGTAGTCTTTATCGTATGGATATTGCTGTGCAATGTCAGTCAGTTCTCTGTCTCAGTCTCTCTTCAGGATGTTACAGTGAAGTCGGAGAAGAATTGTTCTGGTATTTGGTGGAGATGATTGACCATGATGAGTGATAGTGACACCGTTGACCATGATGTGGAAACATTTTCCAACGGGGTTAAATTCAGTACGATTTGAGGTTTTGGAGGGCGCTGCCCTAGTGGGCCAAATAGGTACAGTTTTTTTAATAGATATTTTCCCTCTGTGTTTTACTGTGAGGGCAACATGGTGTCATTAGAAACTGTCCAAAATAGTGACATTTAACCATTGGAGTTAAATGTCACCCAATTGTACATATGAGAATTGGGGCACTGACTGTGCTCTTGGTATCCTTGGTCTCTGTGTGTTTTACTGTGACGACTGCGGCGCTGTGCTCTCGGCCTTGCTGTCCTGGCTGTTGGGCGGCTTGCTGCCCCATGGGCTGTTATTGCCGAGCGCGGGCGAGCCGTTGAAGTCATCCTCGTCGTCCAATCCGTTGGTGGCATCGTACTGCGTGTTCTCCAGACGCGTGATTAGACGCTCGTCCTCGTCCCCGAACTCCCCGCCCATCAGGGTGGGCTCGCCCACCACCATTACATCCTGGAAGACAAATTAAAGAGGTCAAAGGTTAATGTCAGGTTAAAGGTCAGACATTTTAAGATACACATTGTTGCATGTGTGAGACGTATTGAATTCTGAGAGATGATATGTGATACATAGAATTTATTATATATTGATTATACTATATTGATCATGTACATTTTATGGCGTGATCTGCATGTTATACTAACTCTAAATCTTTGTCACAAAGCATGTCGATAACTACATGAAATGTACAGGTAACTGACAAAATAAAGGAAACACCAACATAAAGTGTCTTAATAGGGCTTTGGGCCACCACGAGCCAGAACAGCTTCAATGCACCTTGGCATAGATTCTACAAATGTCTGGAACTCTAAATCAAATCAAATTGTATTGGTCACATACACATGGTTAGGAGATTTGAATGCGAGTGTAGCGAAATACTTGTGCTACTAGTTCTGACAGTGCAGTAATATCTAACAAGTAATCCAACAATTCCCCAACAACTATATAATACACACAAATCTAAAGGGGTTAATGAGAATATGTACATCTAAGTATATGGATGAGCGATGGCCGAGCGGCATTGGTAAGGTGCAAAAGATGGTATGAAATATAGAAGTCGGAAGTTTACATACACCTTAGCCAAATACATTTGAAATCAGTTATTCACAATTGCTGACATTTAATCCTCGTAAAAATTCCCTGTCTTAAGACAGTTAGGATCACCACTTTATTTTAAGAATGTGAAATGTCAGAATAATAGTAGAGAGAATTATTTATTTCAGCTTTTATTTTTTTCATCACATTCCCGGTCGGTCAGAAGTTTACATAAACTCAATTAGTATTTGGTAGCATTGCCTTGAAATGGTTTAACTTGGGTCAAACGTTTTGGGTAGCCTTCCACAACTTTCCTACAATAAGTTTTGTGAATTTTGGCACATTCCTCCTGACAGAGCTTGTGTAACTGAATCAAGTTTGTGGGCCTCCTTGCTCGCACACGCTTTTTCAGTTCTGCCCACAAATTTTCTGTAAGTTTAAGGACAGGGCTTTGTGATGGCCACTCCAATACCTTGACTTTGTTAAGCCATATTGCCACAACTTTGGAAGCATGCTTGGGGTCATTGTCCATTTGGAAGACCCATTTGCGACCAAGCTTTAACTTCCTGACTGATGTCTTGAGATGTTGCTTCAATATATCCACATAATTTTCCATCCACATGATGCCATCTATTTTGTGAAGCGCACCAGTCCCTTCTGCAGCAAAGCACCCCTACAACATAATGCTGCCACCCCCGTGCTTCACGGATGGGATGGTGTTCTTCGGCTTGCAAGCATCCCCCTTTTTCCTCCAAACATAACGATGGTCATTATGGACAAACAGTTCTATTTCTGTTTCATCAGACCAGAGTTCATTTCTCCAAAAAGTACAATCTTTGTCCCCATGTGCAGTTGCAAAACGTAGTCTGGCTTTTCTATGGCGGTTTTGGAGCAGTGGCTTGTTCCTTGCTGACCGGCCTTTCAGGTTATGTCGATATAGGACTCGTTTTACTGTGTATATCGATACTTTTGTACTTGTTTCCTCCAGCATCTTCACAAGGTCCTTCGCTGTTGTTCTGGGATTGATTTTCACTTTTTGCAGCAAAGTACGTTCATCTCTAGGAAACAGAATGCGTCTCCTTCCTGAGCGGTATGACAGCTGCATGGTCCCATGGTGTTTATACTTGCGTACTATTGTTAGTACAGATGAACGTGGTACCTTCAGGCATTTGGAAATTGGTCCCAAGAATGAACCGGACTTGTGGAGGTCTACAATTGTCTTTCTGAGGTCTTGGCTGATTTCTTTTGATTTTCCCGTGATGTCAAGCAAAGAGGCACTGAGTTTGAAGGTAGGCCTTGAAATACATCCACAGGTACACCTCCAATTGACTCAAATTATGTCAATTAGCCTATCAGAAGCTTCTAAAGCCATAACATAATTTTCTGGAATTTTCCAAGCTGTTTAAAGGCACAGTCAACTTTGTGTATGTAAACTTCTGACCCACTGTAATTGTGATACAGTGAATTATAAGTGAAATAATCTGTCTGTAAACAATTGTTGGAAAACTTGTGTCATGCACAACCGACTAGTAGATGTCCTAACTGACTTGCCAAAACTATAGTTTTTTTACAAGAAATTTGTGGAGTGGTTGAGTGGTTGAAAAACAAGTTTTAATTACTCCAACCTAGGTGTATGTAAACTTCTGACTTCAACTGTACATGGGATATGAGTAATGTAAGATATGTTAACGTTATTAAAGTGGCATTATTTAAAGTGGCATTGTTTAAAGTGACTAGTGATCCATTTATTAAAGTGGACAATTATTGGGTCTCAATGTAGGCAGCAGCCTCTCTGAGTTAGTGATTGATGTTAAGCAGTGTGATGGCCTTGAGATAGAAGCTGTTTTTCAATCTCTCGGTCCCAGCTTTGATGCACCTGTACTGGCCTGGCCTTCTGGATGGTAGTGGTGTGAACAGGCAGTGGCTCGGGTGGTTGTTGTCCTTGATGATCTTTTTGGCCTTCCTGTGACATCGGGTGCTGTAGGTGTCATGGAGGGCAGATAGTTTGCCCCCGGTGATGCGTTGCGCACCACCCTCTGGAGAGCCTTGCGGTTGAGGGCAGTGCAGTTGCCATACCAGGCTGTGATGCAGCCCGACAGGATGCTCTTGATTGTGCATCTGTAAAAGTTTGTCAGGGTTTTGTTGCGCCTTCACCACACTGTCTGTGTGGGTGGACCATTTCAGTTTGTCTGTGATGTGTACGCCGAGGAACTTAAAACTTTCCACCTTCTCCACTGCTGTCCCTTCAATGTGGATAGGGGGGTGCTCCCTCTGCTGTTTCCTGAAGTCCACGATCATCTTCTTTGTTTTGTTGACGTTGAGTGAGAGGTTGTTTTCCTGACACCACACTCCGACTGCCCTCACCTCCTCCCTGTAGGCTGTCTTGCCATTGTTTGTAATCAAGCCCACGACTGCTGTGTCATCTGCAAACTTGATGATTGAGTTGGAAGCGTGCATGGCCACGCAGTTGTGGGTGAACAGGGAGCACAGGAGAGGGCTGAGCACGCACCCTTGTGGGGCCCCAGTGTTGAGGGTCAGCGAAGTGGAGATGTTGTTTCCTACCTTCACTGCCTGGGGGCGGCCTGTCAGAAAGTCCAGGACACAATTTTACATGACGGGGTTGAGACCCAGGGCCTCCAGCTTGATGATGAGCTTGGAGGGTACTATGGTGTTGAATGCTGAGCTGTAGTCAATTAACAGCATTCTTACATAGGTATTCTTTTTGTCCAGATGGGGATGGGGAAGTGTGCAGTGTGATGGCGATTGTGTCATCAGTGGACCTGCTGGGGCAGTATGCAAACTGAAGTGGGTCTAGGGTGGCCGGTAAGGTGATATGATCCTTGACTAGTCTCTCAAAGCACTTCATGATGACAGAAGTGAGTGCTCTTGGGTACAGTAACAATGGTGGCCATCTTGAAGCATGTGGGGTCAACAGACTGGTATAGGGAGTGATTGAATATGTCCGTAAACACACCAGCCAGCTGGTCTGCTCATGTCCTTGTTAGCGAGCTGTGACGGTGGCACTGTATTATCCTCAAAGCGGGCAAAGAGTCTGGAAGCGTGACGTGGCTGGTTTTCTTTTTGTAGTCTGTGATTTCCTGTAAAACCTGCCACATATGTCTCGTGTCTGAGCCTTTGAATTACGACTGCCCCTGTACCGGCATTTTGCTTGTTTGATTGCCTTGCGGAGAGAATAACTATAATAACTGTAACTATTATATTCAGACATGTTTCCAGACCTCTTTCCATGGTTTAATGCAGTGGTTCGCGCTTTCAGTTTTGCACGAATGCCTCTATCCATCCACGGTTTCTGGTTAATGTAGGTTTTAGTCACAGTGGGTACAACATCTCCAATGCGCTTTTTTATAAACTCACTCACCGTGACAGCGTATAGGTCGATGGAACATATTCCGAGACGGTAGAAGCAAGATGGCGTCATGGTCGGATTTGCCGAAGGAGGGCGGGGGAGTTCTTTGTTTGCATCACGGAAGTAGTGGTGGTCGAGAGTATTACCCCTGCGCATAGTGATATCAATATGCTGATAGAATTTAGGTAGCTTTGTTCTCAAATTTGCTTTGTTAAATTCCCCAGCTACAATAAAAGTATCCTCAGGATATAGGATTTCCAATTTACATAGAGTCTAGTGAAGTTCCTTGAGGGCCGTCTTGGTGTCTGCTTGAAGGGGAATGTACACAGCTGTGACTATAACTGACGAGAATTGTCTTGGTAGGTAAAATGGCCGGCATTTGATTGTAAGGAATTCTAGTTCGGGTGAGCAGAAGGACTTGAGTTCCTGTATGTTGTTATGATTACACCATGAGTCGTTAATCATAAAGCATACACCCACGCCCTTCCTCTTCCAGAGAGGTGTTTATCTCTGTCGGCGCGATTCATGGAGAAGCCCGATGGCTAAACCGATGGCTGAACTGTGGGTCGTTCTTTTGGGTCGGCTACTGGGATTAGATCCATTGTCCTGGGTGGTGGTCTGAAGAGAGGATCCGCTTCGGGAAAGTCGTATTCCTGGTCGTAATGTTGGTAAGTTGATGTTGTTCTTATATACAATATTTCTTCCTGGCTGTATGTAATAAGACTTAAGATTTCCTGGGGTAGCAATGTAAGAAATAATACATTAAAAAAAACAAAATACTGCATAGTTTCCTAAGAACTGGAAGCGAGGCGACCCTCTCTGTCAGTGCCATTTTGCATCTTCTATTGGGGGGATGCAACATCCTTCTTCCACAAGAAATTTCATTATTTGGTGTTTTGTTGATGTTGCTGGAAAACGCTGTCGTAGGCGAGACTCCAGAATCTCCCATAAGTGTTCAATTGGGTCGAAATCTGGTGACTGAGACAGCCATGGCATATGGTTTACATCATTTTCATGCTCATCAAACCATTCAGTGACCATTTCGTTCCTGTGGATGGGAACATTGTCATCCTATTGGGGCATAGCCATGGTAACCAAAATAAAGGCCTGCCCGAGTTTTTATACATGATCCTAAGCATGATGGGATGTTAGTCACTTAAAGGTGCACTATGCAGAAATCGCTCAGGGATTTGCTAAAATTCTAATAGATTGACGAATTTCTGTTTATGTGACAAAACAAGCAAGTATAGTGTAGAAAGATTCAGTGTACCATCTAAACCGCTGTGAAACATCTTGTCCATAACCAAAATTATTGTATTTTCAGCTGTTGAAGCTGATGTACAAAACCGAAAGTAAAAGACGCAAAAACAAAACTTAAAAACGGGAAGTATAGAAATAGTCCACATAGAAGAGATCTTCTTAGACATGCTTTCAATGAGAATGACAGACCTATAACTCACATTTCTATGTGAATTTGGTCAGGTGGCCCCCAAAAGTTACATATTGCTGCTTTAAGGCTTTCTGTGTTCCTGCTTGTTGCTGAATAATTTGTGTCTCTATGCATGATATTCCACCCAAAGCAATTAAGGGTCAAAAGGGCCCTAAAATGGTCAAAAGCTAAAACACTAGAGGACATTGAGGCTCATCAAGACCAGTAGCCTACACAATTAGCCTACCCCTGAGCTTCTAATTCTAACCCAGAATGGAGGTGTGGGTTCAGATCTTACTTTTGACACCATATGTTGGTAAGGCGACGTGACACCATTCTATTATAGCTACAAGAAAATGTTTACTAAGGCTGTGATTCAATTCATTGCGCAGCACGCTAGACAGCTGGCCATGCAGATTTTAAAGGCATTTTCCCCGACATTAGCGGAGGTCGCATTTACGGTTAACGCTGCAGATGTCGGCTCAATTGGAAGTTATCTTTAAATGTAAAGTGCTACAAGCTACAACACAACGCTGATCAGATTGAATCCCAACCTAGGATAAAACCTGTATAGAGCATTATGCTACAACCCATAAGCTGCCCATGCTATCCCAGTCTTCTGTGGCAAGTGAGTCCTCTATCCATTTCTATGACAACTACTCATGAGCTTCCAACCCGTCTAATTTATAAGCTGGTGTGCTTCAACTGCTGATGATGTGTGTGTGTTGCTTCACCAAAGGGGTAAAGCCCAGAGCATTACCCTTGGCTGTGTGCTTTGACACAACCCCCTGCCACTCCTGCAATAACAGTTGGTGCATGGGGGGAATTTTCAGGAGTGTGTGTATGGCTGGTGTGTATGGCGAAGCACCGTGAAACCGGTGAACCCGCATGTACAGGGTCGACCCCCCTGCTCTGAGCACTCTGTACAAATGAAACCCCCTCCCACTGATGAAGTGGAATATCCTCCCATTCCCGCCCCTCACAGACCAATCAATAGTAATCATGTAGGACATATTTCAAGGAGATGACCCCTTGTGTTGAGGTCACAGATGAAAACATAGGGAGTTGTATTCTTTGGATGAATCTTTATTTGCACTGTGAAGGAATTGGGTGATGCTAACTCTCTATTTTGATATGTACAGGTCTAAAAATAAGTAACAGTATTTAGGAGATGCAATTCAGTACTTCAAGCAATATTAGATTATTGATTACCGGTAGTTATAAATATGTGATCAAATGGACTATGTTAGGACGGTGTTGGCTGTTCTATGAAGGCTGAGTTGTACATCTCGTCTCCCCTGGTCTGCTAAAGCTTCTTTCTCCTCAGCAGCCCACAACCTTCCGCTGCATCTCGGAAGGCAGCCGCACAGTTAAATGGAGCACATGCTTCACTGCCCATGTGTGTCGACGCAGCGTGGCATGGGAGCTCTCGCTCCCCTCCTCTGATGCGCACGCACACACACAAACACCGACACACACATACATAACTGCACCAAAGCGGCTCCGTATGGGGTGGGGGGGGTAGATTGTTTATCCGAGACGCAACACAAGCCTCTTTTCAAAAACTTCTCTCAAAACCCCCCTAGCGACCGTCACTACGCCTTAAATCGTGCTAATTAATTTAGGTGAGCTTTTGGACTAAATTACAATATCCACACAGATTTTTTTCATTTGTATAGCTAATTAAGTCATTAGCTCAAAACATGCTGATTGCCAACAAGCCTTGAATTCACCATCTGTTCCTGTGAAGTTGGCTGTCAACCTACCTCTGCCCCCCCCCCACCAATGACAACAGCTGGTAGTCAGACTGGGATTGGGGGGAGTGTTAATTGTGATCTAATTAATAACGTTTTATATACTCATCTCATTACTTTTTGTCTTTAGCTAGCCCTGAATGGAGCAATGGGCTGTTAAGACAGCTAAGAATGCTCATTGTCTGATTATCAGTTACTTTATTAGCATCCTTTTTGAGGGATCAGACCCCCTTGGCCCCCTACTCCTTCTGTGTTTGCAGGTCTGAAGGAACTGGACAGGTGTAAGCAATATGGTGGATGCTCCCCTATGCCCATTGAAGGGCAGGACCTTCAGCATAAGCCTATCTAGTCCCTTAACTACGGGATCGGAGAGTGCACAGTTTAGAACTTGAAAATGTATTAATAAACCAATTAGGCATATTTGGGCAGTCTTGATACAACATTTTGAATAGTAATGCAATGGTTCATTGAATCAGTCTAAAACGTTGCACACACACTGATGCTATCTAGTGGCCAAAATTGAAATTGCGCCTAACCTGGAAGAGTACATTGTGACCTTTCTCTTGCATTTCAAAGATGATGAAAAAATATATTTTACCAGATCTAATGTGCTATATTCTCCTACATTAATTTCACATTTCCAAACACTTCAAAGTGTTTCCTTCAAATGGTATCAAGAATATGCATGTCATTGCTCCAGGTACCTGAGCTACAGGCAGTTAGATTTGGGTATGTCATTTTATGTGATTTAAAAAAAAAAAGGGTTCTGCAAGCACATAATGCGTAGGTAAGGGCTCAGGATTATTTTCAGGGGTATATTCCTTGAGGTGAAATGTTCAGAGGGATGCATATAGCAATTCATCAAATGAAGCTAACACGCAATCATATCTGTTCTACGCAATCCATTTCTACCTGAATGTTCCAAAAGAATCCATCAGCAAACACATAGTAGCACTCTGCATGGTTTTCAATGTCATTTCAGCCTAGCAACCAGTAGAGGTCACTGTTGAACAACACAACAACCCCCTCCCCCTCACTTCCCCATGCCTCCCCCCATTCACCCCCTCCCTCCCTTTCCTCGCCAGGGTCCACTTCTTATTGTCATTGGGCTCACGTAGGGCCTGTGCTCAGCCAACGAACGAACAACTTCTCAGACAAAGCTAGCTGGCGTGCAACATATGTAACCAGCATGTTTCCGCCGCTGCTCTTAAAGACGCGTGTCAACGTTAGCCATAGGAAGTGTGTGTTTCAGGATTGGGGAGTAGGGAGAGAGGGGGGGGTATACAGATATGTGATAATGAGAGATGGCGCTGAGCCAAACAGCAATCCACCGAGAAAACAATTGTGTGTGTGGGTGCGCATGTTTGTGTATGTGTGGTTGTCTGAGTGATTGAGTAAGAGATAGAAGGGGGGGGGGGGGCGTGAAAGAGAGTGAGAGGGAGTTAGTTGGAGAAGGTTTGTGTCTGTGTGTGTGTGAGAAAGAGCGAAAGAAGAAGAGAGAGCGAGTGCGAGGCAGATCCAGAAAGAGCAAGAGAGAGGGCGAGCTTGAGTTGGAGAGGGTGTGTGTCTATGTGAGTGTGTGTGAGAGAGAGAGAGAAAATATATACATGGATAAAGAAAGAGAAAGAGAGAGAAAAAAGAGAGATGCACCGTGGATTTAAAAGCATGACCTGCAAAGCACCGTGTGGAACAACCCAACCCAAAACAAAGAGAGTTCACAGTTCCCCAGTCTCCCTGTCCCCCTCCCTCCTAAAAACACCCCCAGCCAGAGGGACCACAGTACTAAACGGTCAGTATGACTCCTTACAGTCCGTACACGCTGTACGTCTAGCAAACTCAGTGAGTGATAATGAGAGAGTACTATAGCCTGTGCAAACAACTGAAGCGCAATAGCACTTTATCCCCCGGAGCGATGTGAAGCGTGAGGTGCAACACTCAGTGGTTTAAGTAGGTGTTTAACCTCAAACTGTGTCGAGTGGCCCCGTTCTATTGCCATGTCGAGGAAGCAAATGCGGGATAGACCAGAGCCATGGCGCGCCGGGTTGATAACGCCATCCCCCAGAGCAGAGGGTGTAAACGAAGCAACAAAGATACTTCTCGAATTCCAGATGAATACTTCAGTAAACATATTATGGCGGTAGATTGATAGTCCTGAATTGTTGCGTTCCATTTACATGTCTTCCTGCCTGTGCATCTGTAGTAGTTGTGCATAAGGGTTTGTATGTGGTGTATAGGGGTGTAAGAGAGGGCCAAACCGGTAGAGCTGATGCTTACAGGTACCTGACTGGAGAGGCTGAAGTTGCTGGCAGGGCTTCTCTTCTTACTGTTGGCATTGCCCACGCTGCTGTTGGCGCTGCTGGCAGAGTTCTTCCTTTTCCTCCTCTTCGTCGTTGTCTGTCTCGTTGGCTCAGCTTTGGCACGACCAGCAAAGGAAACAAGAGCCATGGCGGACAACATAATGCATATACCAAGGTAGGGGTAACGCATAAAGAACACACAACGTATACACACGTGTGTATGGAGACATGCACACACACCTATGCAAGCATCCACAGACAGACAGACAGACATACATACTCAAACACACACACACAATACGCACAATACTCAACAACTCAAAAATGATCCATGCTTTGTTAACATCCGAGGTGAAATCAAAAGGCGTTAACATCTCCCAAGACATGCACCAGTAAGAAAGAACCCCTGTCATATTTGCATAATTGCTCAACAATAGACCGTGCTGCTTGACTTAACGTGAATGCCGTAATGACCTTGGTGTTGTACAGTTCTCGATAGCCTCTCCACATTAAGATGACTCTACTGGGATAGATAACATCGCCTTTTATCCTACTGTATCTACAGTATATCTGTAGTTGTACAGGCTTCTGTAGCCATTTATATCTTTTGTTTTGCTGTGATTTGCCTCTGTGAGTCAGATTGTATGTCTGTGTGCATCGCCACACGGAGTAGCGATGCACAGTGTGGCGTTTAAGCAAACAATTTCCAAGTGATGTAGAACGAAACACGACAGTCGTCAAATTTCGTCTTCGCGTTCGGCACCGGTGTTGAGCAGTCATGACGAAAACACAAAGTACACGACAATGTATTTCATGGCATTCCGTTCAGAGATAATCGAATGCAGCTCCCCTAGACTACTTCGATCTCTATTGAATACTATACGAAGACAGAAAAGGTACCTTTTTTGTGATTTGTGGGGAATATTTCCGTTTTGAAGTTCTGTGGGTGTCCAGCTAAAACCGGAGCCAAAATTAGTTTTGTTTTATTGAAGTGATTAATTATTTTCTGTAATTAAATGCCAGACAGAGAGAGAGAAAGAGAGTAATGAAAACAGAGAGAATGAAGGAGAAAAAAAAAGTACATTCCGTGCAACAAAGATATTGCCTAAACATTATTACTGTAGAAGACTTGCAATTATGAAAAGTCATTTTTTTTATGAGCTAGACATTTAATGAATAAATTAATAAAAAGATGCAATTAAAAAGCATGTATGTCCTTGATCATTCATCTTGTGTAAAGTATTGAAATAGGTTAAGTAGAGATCTTAACAGTACTTATATCTCCAAAATATTGTTTCTGAAAAACATCATTTATTAATACATTTATTTAGCCATTTTCACCAAGTGTTTGTAAGATAATGTTATTCCTCTCAATCTCATTAATATATATATATATATCATCTGTGCTCTTCAAAAAGTGAAATACATTTCTAGAGGTTCTTATACTAATCACACCAAGGGAGATACTTTAGAATTCAAAAGGAAACCAGCAACACACACTGAGTGGACAAAATATTAAGAACACCTGCTCTTTCCATTACATAGACTGACCAGGTGAATCCAGGTCACTTATTAAATTCACTTCAATCAGTGTAGATGAAGACAGGTTAAAGATGGGTTTTTAAGCCTTGAGACAGTTGAGACATGGATTGTGTGAATGGGCAAGACGAACATATTTAAGTGCCTTTGAACGGGGTATGGTAGTAAGTGCCAGGAGCACCGATTTGCGTCAAGAACTGCAATGCTACTGGGTTTTTCAGGCTCAACAGTTTCCCGTGTGTTAACCATCCAAAGGACATCCAACCAACTTGAAACAACCGTGGGAAGCATTGGAGTCAACATGGGCCAGCATCCCTGTGGAATGCTTTGGACACCTTGTAGAGTCCATGTTATTCCTCTGAATCAATATTAGGAAGGTGTTCTTAATGTTTTGTATGCTTAGTGTATCATTTATCTGAGTAGATAACATAACTGGGGAGCATACACACATTTTTTAAATAAAAAATATAATGTCTGCAACTACAACCAAATCAAATTCTCTATTACTACTACATTTTAATGTTTATGGTTGTCACGAGAAACTATCAAAATTAAGTCTATTACCAATTTGCATCGACTACTTTGACAAGCCTGGGTACAGGAACATGAAATCCTTTTTCTGGCATCACAACTGTTTACCTTTATGTTGAACAAAAAACGCACTAAAACTCAAATCCATTTCCACAAAAAAATACTTATCAGCGCATAAATGCATCTGTGCTTCCTTCCTCGCTAAAACAGAACCATTTTCCTGGTCCGAGAAGAATTGGAGGAAAGATGAAAAACTTGACTAATGAGGAAACTACAATTACAGTAGACCGGCATAGTTCAGTTTGGTTTTGTTTAAAAACACAGCTGGACGGACGAGCTGTAGTGGCACACGAATAACGTATGGCCAGCAAAACTGATCCAAGATCTGTTTCAAATGACTACCAAAGCTACCATTTTAATAACCTGGCTGTACTACCAATACAATGTTAAGTATAAAGTCCACTAGTCTGGAAACCAGCAATGAGTCAAGGCAACATGTAACACATTCAGTGCCTTTGGAAAGTATTCAGACCCATTGCCTTTTTACAGCCTTACTCTAAAATTGATTTTTTTAATTCCCCAGCAATCTACACACAATGCTCCATAATGACAAAGCAAAAGCAAGTTTTGCAAATGTATTAAAAATAAAAAAACAGAGATAACTTATTTACGTAAGTATTCAGACCCTTTGCTATGACACTCTAAATTGAGCTCAGGTGCATCCCGTTTCCATTGATCATCCCTGAGATGTTTCTACAACTTGATTTTACTCCACCTGTGGTAAATTAAATGGATTGGAAATGATTTGGAAAGACACACACCTGTCTATGTAAGGTCCCACAGTTGACAGTGCATGTCAGAGCAAAAACCAAGCCATGAGGTCGAAGACAGGAGCACCGAGACAGGATTGTGTCGAGGCACAGATCTGAGGAAGGGTACTAAAAAATGTCTGCAGCATTGAAGGTCCCCAAGAACACAGTGGCCTCTATCATTCTTAAATGGAAGGAGTTTGGAACCACCAAGACTCTTCCTAGAGCTGGCTGCCCGGCCAAACTGAGCAATCGGGGGAGAAGTTCCTTGGTCAGGGAGGTGACAGAGAACCCGATGGACACTCTGACAGAGCTCTAGAGTTCCTGTGTGGAGATTCCAGAAGAACAACCATCTCTGCAGCACTCCACCAATCAGGCTTTTATGGTAGAGTGGCCAGACGGAAGCCACCCCTCAGTAAAAAGCACATGACAGCCCATTTGGAGTTTGCCAAAAGGCATCTAATGACTCACAGTCCATGAGAAACAAGATTTTCTGGTCTATTGAAACCAAGATTGAACTCTTTGGCCTGAATGCCAAGCACCATCCCTACGTGGTCACAGCATCATGCTGCGGGGATGTTCTTCAGCGGCAGGGACTGAAAGACTAGTTAGGATCGAGGCATAGATGAACGGAGCAAAGTACAGAGAGATCCTTGATGAAAACCTGCTCCAGAGAGCTCGGGACCTCAGACTGGGGTGAAGGTTCACCTTCCAACAAGACAGCAACCCTAAGCACACAGCCAAGACAATGCAGGAGTGGCTTTGGGACAAGTGTCTGAATGTCCTTGAGTGGCCCAGCCAGAGCCTGGACTTGAACACCACTGAACATCTCTGGAGAGACATGAAAATAGCTGTGCAGGAACGCTCCCCATCCAACCTGACAGCGCTTGAGAGGATCTGCAGAGAAGAAATGGAGAAACTCCCCAAATACAGGTCTACCTACTTGTAGCGTCATACTTGTAGCGTCATACCCAAGAAGACTCGAGGCTGTAATCACTGCCAAAGGTGCTTCAACACAGTATTGAGTAAAGGGTCTAAATATTTATGTAAATGTGATATTACATTTTTTTCTCCTTTTTTTAATTTATAAATTAGCAAAAAATTCTAAAAACCTGTTTTTGCTTAGTCGTTATGGGGTATTGTGTGTATATTGATGAAGAAAAAAAACGATTGATTCAATTTTACAATAAGCTTGTAACCTAACAAAATGTGGAAAAAGTCAAGGGGTCTGAATCTGTTCCGAAGGCTTCTGGATCCCCAAACTGCTATCAGCTCCTATACAGTTGATATGTTTGGCATCTTAAACATTTTTTTCACTGATCCCTAACACCATACAACATGCAACTGAACAAAGGTTTATCCCCTTGTGCGCAATTAGACAATGACAGTTCAACGTCTCCTTTTTCAAAGAGTCTGTTCAAGAAGATTCTACGCTCAATGACAGTGAAAACAATTTATTTTTTATTTTTATAAAAGTAAAAATTCAAACCTCTGGGGAGCTATCAGCGAGGGAGTTGGATCTTGTAGTTTGATTACACCAGCCACCCTTAATTAAAGTTCAGAAGCCTCGCACACATTACACAGATCTGAGTCAAAGGGTTTCTACTGGTGTTGCTTTTTAAAGACGTCTTGTCATGGCGAACATTGCAGTAATTTGCAGGCCTCAAATATGTCCAAAACACCTGCTCATTTCTACTCCAGGTTTAACACTGCACAGCCAATTTAAGCCAACTATTTTTCAAGAACCACCCTTCAAACATCAATCATAATACCTTGACATGTCTGGTTACAGTCTATTCAAATAGGAATTGTCTGTCTCAGGAATTGCTGATAAATTTCCCGATTCCTGACAGGGAGAATACATTTTAAGCACACGCAATATATAATAGATATTTACCTTCTCTGTTCTTCAACATGCTCTCATTAGAAATTAGACAATCCAACCATTGTCATTATGTCACCTCAGCTCTCCTATTACTTATAAGTCACTATAACAACATTGTCTGCGTCCCATAGGTCTCTGGTGAAAAGTAGTGCACTGTAAAGAGAATATGGTGCCATTTGGGACACTGCCATTGACAGCTGCAGACAAATGTGTTTGGTTATTTAGGCAGTACAAACGTTACCTGGTGGGGCCACCATTCTCTGCCACTTCTGGAACAGGCATGTCTTCAGACAGTCCCTAGGGCTGAGGTTGTAGGTCTTGTGCCTAGACATGAGCTCCTGCATGGGCTCCAGGATGACACACAGCTGCAGATGGAGAACAAGAACACACACGCGCGCAAATGTTAGATTCAGAAGTATTGAAACGCACACACGACATGTTTTCCATGTTGGTGAAAATGGATCTTTAAATCACTATGTGAGCTTTGCTCCAAAGGGTATCACCTATACATGCTGAATCTGAAACTCTTGTGGACAATTTGAGAATCCAACAAGGAGCATCATCAAGTGACCTATGACGTCATCACAAAGAGGACACGCGGGCCAGTTTGGCAGTTTGAATAGGACAGTCCTCAACAGTTCTCTTAACCAGCCAATTCACCTACTCATAGGCCTATTAACACAGACTTGGGCCTGTATTCAAAGTAGGAGTGCTGATATAGGATCAGTTTTGGCTTTTAGATCATAAGGAATACGATTATACGTAAGGGGGGACGGACCTCATCCTAAATCACCACTCCTACTCTGAAAAAAAAAAAATACCAGACCAGCAAGTCACACCAATGCCATTCACTCTATTACTACAGAGCTATTTTATAATGGCATTGGACTGTCTGCAGGCAAAGTGAACATGCATATAGCCCACTAAACCCATGTTTGTTCTTTCTCTGATACCATCCTCTTGACACGACTATATGCCCCCCCCCCCCCCCCCCCTAGCTCAGGGAACAATCCCTGGATTTGAGCCTGAAAACAAGTGCTATTTTCAGGTTGAATGGTAGGAAGCCTGCTTTACGGCTCTCATACATGGAAAGGCTTAAATACACTGACCCCGCAAAAAAAAAGCCGTTTTTGACCCTTGGCCAGGAAAGCGTCAGTCTCTTTGGGAAGAACTGATAAATGATGGGAAACCCACGAGTGCCTTTCGAAAGACAATAAAGACTCCATTTATGTGAGGAAAGGGCGTATTTTATCTGAACAGCGACACCAAGATAGCGAGATAGAAATATGGCTCACTGTGGCAGTATCCACACAGTATCCGTACAGTATCCACGTCGACCTCCAAAAGTCGACCAATTCCTAATTCGCCTCAGAGCCAAGACTAGGATTTGTTGGTGAAAAATTACAGGGGGGTGTTTTTATTTGGATAAATGAGGTAGGTTGTCATTTAAAAAAACGAATAGCCTAGTAGTTCTACACTAAAGGCCAATGGATAAATGTCCTATAGGTAATGGATGATATGCTGTCAATAACTGAAAAGCAAGGCGTAATTCGATTTTTATCAGAAGTAAAAGAGAGGTTAAAAATTCAAAATAAAAAGGTGCAATATATATATATATTTGATAAATGACGATAATATAGGTGTGTTATGACAATCTCCAAAAGTGCACTCAACATATTCCATATGATTTTTCCATATGCATTCCATAATCATGCTCATGGTAAGCTGCTATGGATCTCGAGAAGACAAAAACAACAACGAGGACAAAAAAAAAAGAAGAAGGACAAAAAAAAGAAGAAGTCCAACAAAATGGTAAGAATGGTTGTTAAAAAAAAAAATCAGCCCCCGAGCCCTCTTTCTCTGTCGCTCTCTCTCTTTCTCCCCTCTCTCTCTCTCTCTCTCTCTCTCTCTCTCTCTCTTCACAGTCTTCTAAATAAACAATGGCTAGGCACTTCGCCGTCTCTCCGCGCGGCATTTCACAATTATGAGTCTCAACAGGGAGCGTTCATTAATGTTATGCTAATTTTCTCGATCCAATTAATTCGCTCCCTCTCTCTTTTCTCCCTCGTTCTCCCTCTCTTGTTCTCCCATTTGGAAATCGGAGCTGTCACTCAGTCTTGGAATGAAAAGCACAAACAAAAGAGAGCTGAAATACTGACTAATGTATTCTGGTGCAGGCTGCTGAGACTTTTACTAAGTATATGTTATAAAGTGAGGAATGGACCTAAAATGTAAGCAAGGATATACATATAGGGGGATATTCACTGATGTATTTACGTATTGTTCTCAATAAAATAACATATTGTGATAGCTGGCAGTCTGTGAATGTTATTTTGTATATTCCATCTTGAAATTCATAAAATATCCTGAAAAATAATCTTCAGGTAGGCATACCTAATTAAAATTGTGGATGGCGTGGCATGGTACCTATTTCAAGGTGATTGACATATTGAGTAGTGGCGGCGTGTGAGTGTGTTTGTGCGTGGGTGCATGTTTGTGCCTGTCTTTGTGTGTGTGTCTTTATGTGAGTGTGAAAGGAAGAGAGAGAGAGAGAGAGAGAGAGAGCAACAGACCCACACAGACACAGACAGAGGAGACAGAGAGAAAAAGGGTGATTGAATTAAAGTGTGTGTGTGTGTGTGTGTGTGCGAGAGAAAGAGCGAGCGAGAGAGACAGAGATACAGAGAGAGGCAGATAGACAAAGAAGAGAGAGAGAGAGAGAGATAGAGAGAGGGGGAGAGAGGGCGATTGAATTAAAGTGAGAGAGAGAGAGAGAGAGAGAGAGCTCTTACCCTGAGGTAGTTGAGGGTGAAGTTGGTGAGCCCCATGCGGGTGATGTTTTTGGAGAGCTGCTCCAAAACCTGGGGGTCTTGTGCCTAAGGGTTGGGGAAGGGGGAGTGGGGAGGGGGGGTAATGAAATTGAGAGAGGCAACATACAGTATTCATTTATATTAGCTACTAATATTAACTTGTTAGCACTCTTTCATATAGTGTAAGTCTTCAGTCTGAAAATGCAGTGTATTAACAAACCAAGAGACAGCTTGGCCTGGCGCATGCTTCCATTTCGAAGCTTATGAAAAATGCATCGTCTCATCTCCAGTTGTATCTTTGTGTGGAGAAAGTCAGGAAGGAAAATATCAAGTCGTTCTGTATTGTCCAAGAGGAGAGAAAGACAGAACTATGCTTTGCTTCTGCTCTAGCATTGGCTAGGTCGCTATTGAACCAACCACTACCATAAAGTTGAGTCTGAGTATGTGGATAAAGGACGATGGAGGAAAAAAAAACATGATAAAAAAAAATGCTTAATCTTAGACTATGATTTGAAATTGGAAATTAAATATCAATGCCAACTAGCCACCTCTAGTATTGTGAGAACCTGTGACTCCAAGAGGTGTCAAATGCTTTTTCAACCATGGTTACCAATAACTACATTGAATACCATTTGAAAAAAATGATCCGTGTCAGAATAGTCTAACCTTGAAGTACCCACAACACTGTGAGACTATGAAATACCCACAACATTTCCATTCCAAAATGTGTGCTTTTACAAGAACTGAATACTCGAGCAAAAAACGGAATGTTTAAAATGTTATAACATAGCCTGTGATGTGTGTGTGTGTGTGTGTGTGTGTGTGCGCTTGCGTGCATGTGTGCGCGCACATGTGTGTATGTACATGTTTGTGTATTGTCTGCGTTTGTGTCTATGTTGGTGTTGTGCATGTCTGTGTGCACGCGCACAAGCACGATTGTGTCTGTCTAAATTCAGTCTTCTCATTTCCAGACCTAGTTCCCTCTACCCTTTTCATTAGTCGAGGCTATGATCAAAAGAGCTAACTCACTTTTATACATCACTCACATGCCTGTGAAATATCAGGCCAGGGCCCACAATACCCTACTCTCCTGGAATTAGTGGGAATACCCACAGGGGCCAATTTAATGGTGTGTGAATTTCATAGGAAGATTTGGCAAAAAGAAGGAGGCTGGCTACACGTGGAAAACTACTTCTTAAATGTACCTGTAGGCCCACACGGCTGAAAAAATAGACTGCTTCTATCAGTCATTGTTGCACACTTCAAGGTAGGCTATGCATTTAGATTACGATAGGTTACATGCATATGGGTAATGTATTTGATGCATACATATTCAAGATACTAGAGTATTGCCACGAGTATGACTGTGCACTACTGAATATAATATAGTATGTCTAACGACAATTTATAAGTTGCTCACTTTACTGGCCTTCCTTCCGTGTGACTATTATGTTGAATACACTTACTGGAATTAAACAGATTATTAATTTGACCTTTTTTTTTTTGTTGCTCAGGCTAGGGCCCTCTTTGATCCAAGCCTTCCTTTGATGTCTGCAAATAAATTGGTTTATGAAATCCCTCCAAATTGGGACACTTTCCAAACTGCTTTGTATGGCTTTTAAATTCATATGCTATGAATAGCATTTAAGTGTCTTGGTGGAGTTGGGGCACTTTAGACCCTGTGGAGCAGGACTCACATTACATTTTGAGGATAGGATACACCTGAATGGGAAATGGGCAGGTGACATATAGTTAGAGGACTCCTCTTTGTATTGTGCCATTATAGCGTCTGTGAGAGCACGGGCAGAGCCATTGAGGCCATCTCCATTTTCAAGTTGTAAATGTTCTTCTTCTTTTGTTTGAAAAAAGCATAAAGCTAATATTGGTGACTTAACCGCCACCTGCATTGCTGGAGTCATGAACCAAATCCTGCGTGTCATTCATTTATTGTGGCCACTATATGGCGGTGATATAGCTTAAAGCCGTTTACAAACCATGCAACCAATTGTCCCCAGGTTCAAATTCACAACTTTGATTCATCTGCTTTCTATGCCCTCATATTTAGCCTCACATTGAAGTGTTTTACCAGTTTCTTTTTTTAGGACAATCAATGGCTACAAGAACACAAAACAATTTGAAATTAACATTTGCATGAATGAGTTTTATTGACAAATGTCAAAGAACAAATCATTATTGCCACGCAAAAAAAGAATGCTGTAAGTCCAGAAATTGTTTGCTCAGTGGGAAATTAATATCCAACTAGTCAGTGACAACTGTGTGGAGTTTGGAATTTGTGACAGCAACTATGTGAGCTTATTTCAGTATTATAGACACTATGTCCTGGGATTTCCTATGATCTTCTATGTAGACGACCCGGACCTTCTAACGACTGTTGTGTGGCTTGTGAGCATCATAGAGCAAAACATTACGTTTGCGTGTTTCGCGAGAGTCAAAGCTTTTCATAGTGGGTTTATAATACTTTGTAGCTCAAACCGTTTTCGAGAGTCACCCTTGTCTCACAAACACATCTCCAGTACAACTGTCCAAACCAAGACGTTTTTACACCAACATTAGCATCCCGCTAACTTTTTGCTGCCTTTCCTTTATATCTGAAAGGTATTGCAGGCGACAAGGCCTGTACTTTTATTTCCTAGTCATTATTGCCATAACGTATTTAAATGTCCCGCCAACCCCTCAGTATAACCGTTACCTTACATCTTACCATCTTTGGCAATTGGCACAAATTAAATCATAGTCTGGTCCAAATGGAAACGTTGCTTGCTCTATTTTGTGGACAAGACATGTCAATCAAACAAGCCGGGCAACTTTCTCTAGACAATGACTTGGTTTGTTGCTAACATTAGTTAGCTGTTTGCTATCTCCAACATTTTGAGTTTAACTGTAGCCACCTTTTTAATTCACCATAGCATGAAAATCCACGCATTATTATAGTACAAATGGTTTTACAAGTATGGTGAGCTGCTAACTGACTGAACGTACTAATTGTGAAGGTGAAGAAATGGAAGCAGTACATTGAAAGCAGCATTTCTGTCGGATTTAGAGCTTGCTCTCTCACATCAGGTTAACACGACAACGATCGCAACAACAGAGTCAAAGTTGAATGTCTCTTGCTCAGTTGTGGCAAGCAATGGCGGTATAAAAGGTGAATGCTGACAAGAATGTGGAAAATATTTGGCTGTCTGAAAGGGGACCATATAAACATTGCCCAATTATTTGTTCCGTCAACATACCGCAAATCCTATGTCAATAAGGTATACTTCAGCCTCCGTCAATCGCACAGGCTAATGGTGGAAGAAATAGACGAATCCAATGCAAAAAAACAGAAGTCTGTAGCAAACACACAATGTTTAAAAGGGGTTAGAAGCACTAAATGATGCCGGCGTGAGTGTGGGACTCAAGAGGTTGAAGAAGACAATGCTCTGATCATTGGCTGATCGCTCCCAACCCATCCTCACCCAGTTGACTACTTTAAAATGTTGGAAGCCCTCAATGGCAATGTCCATGCAAAACTGAGTATATCCATGATGACTTCCTCAACATTCTCTATGGTTCTCACCATTCTCTATTATTCTCTATCATTCTCATAACTCTCTATCATTCTCTACGGTGCGTGGGTGGCACATGTTGATGATGTCAAAGCATAGAGTTGGACATAGGGCACACCTCTGCATCTTGCTATAGCGGCGTCTGTGACAGCATGGCCAGTGCCCTCTATCCAACTCGATGCGTTACATTTGTGTGGGTGCGCAGTCAGCGCATGTTGATGATGTCACACCACTCACGTGCATGGCCAGGATGCTGCGGGGGATGAGTTCTCGGTTCTGCCGGATGGTGAAGTGCCAGGTCTTGATCCTCATGAGGTCGTCAAAGGCAAATTCAAGAATCAGGCGGCCCTCTGTGCATACCTGTCCCAACAACAAAGACGGGGTAACACTTTCTTAGAAGGGCGTATACAGAAGACATGCGTACATTCCTGAGACCAAGCATGACACATTTATGAGTGCTGCAGTATCATTCATAACAACCTTTGTAACAAATGTAGGCCTACTCAGCTTCATTCAATATAGGTTTTCAAGATCACTTAGTACACAGTAGGCTACAGTTGACATCATTCCCCCATACTAATGTACAGTGCATTCAGAAAGTATTCAGACCCCTTCAATTTTTCCACATTTTGTTACGTTAGAGCCTTATTCTAAAATGGATTAAACATTCCCTCATCAATCTACACACAATACCCCGTAATGACAAACTGAAAATGAATTTTACATTTTTTTTTATAGCAAATGTATTACAAATAAAAACAGCAATACCTTATTTACATAAGTAATGCACAGTATTTATTTTACTATCAGACATTTTTAATTTGCTGGCATGCGGACGTCTGTTTATTGGGTGATCTCAACAGGGATCGATTTTTATGAGCAAGAAATTATTTTCATAAAACTCAGCATGTCCTTCAGTTTCAAATTTGTTCAAGTTGTTTGGAATTTGGCAGACTATTATTTACTCTGTCCTTATTCAGCAGGTCTGTCCTTGTTCCTCTCATCCCTCACACTCTCTTGAAGATGACGTTGAGAGGAGTGTGTTTACGGCAGAGACAAAATAAGTTTGGGTCAGAGAGAGTAGCCAATTAAGAGACAGAGAAATAATGAGAGAGGGAGAGTGTGCAAGAGAGAGAGAGAGAGAGCGCAAGTAAAAGAGAGAACGTATGAGTGAGAGACAGGGAAAAAAACACATTCGCCCCTTTAGCCGAATTCAGTGTTGTAGGGGCCCTTGCAGTTCCCGATGTTTCGTTGCTGTGGCAACCGGAGGGAGGGAGAGAGCGGGCAGCAAAAAAAAAAGAAATCAGCTGATTAGTTGGCATGGCAACCGAAAAGATGTAATCCCACCAGACACACTCTAATCAATGCCCCCAGCACAGATGGTCTCTAGAGGATCAACAAGAAAGAGGCTGGCGGGCATACAGGCCTGGTCACGTGGTATCACTCCGCAACCCTGGAAAAAAATGAAAAAGTAGAGAAAAAGGGATTTTTTTTCCCCCTCTGCTATCTCCTACCATTGAATATATGATTTAACCCATTCTGGTAATGTAGTTTAGTCTATGCTACTTGGCTACAATGTGAGGATGTTTCTCTATGCAGTATGTACTGTCTGGATTTTGTAGTCATGAGTTACTCTAGCCATTGAGATGACATTACGGAACTACTTTCTGATAGTTATCAAGTTAGTCATTGGATATCTAACAATGTGGTTGTCTTTAGATCTGTGCAGATTAGACAGAATAAATATTTGAAAATAATCCTAACTGTTTAATGGACAATGGAAAGGGTTTTCGTTCTAGTTTGATTATGATTCCAACTGCTTCTTAGACGAGTGCACTCTGGCCACAGGGCAAAAGTATGAGTTTAACGATACTGGCTACAGATGTTAGTGAAATTCTGTAACGCTTCCATTGGTATTAACACGAAGACCTACGCATGCTAAAATATATTTTTTGGTACATTGTGAAACATTCTATTCGGAAACTCCATGAAGCGTTATCACGGAGTTAAACAGAATATAAAGGGACCCCTAAATGTACAGAAATACATTTTAGTTATAGAACACCTACTCATTCAAGGGTTTTTCTTTATTTTTACTATTTTCTACATTGTAGAACAAATATGGAATCATGTAGTAATAAATCAAAATATACAGTATGTTATATTTGAGATTCTTCAAAATAGCCACCCTTTGCCTTCATGACAGCCTTACACACTCTTGGCATTCTCTCTACCAGATTCACCTGGAATGTTTTTCCAACAGTCTTGAGGGAGTTCCCACATATGCTGAGCACTTGTTGGGTGCTTTTCCTTTACTCTGAGGTCCGACTCATCCCAAACCATCTCAATTTGGTTGAGGTCGGGTGATTGTGGAGGCCAGGTCATCTGATATAGCACTCCATCACTCTCCTTCTTGGTCAAATAGCCCTTAAACAGCCTGGAGGTGTGTTGGGTCATTGTCCTGTTGAAAAACAAATAATAGTCCCACTAACCCCAAACTAGATGGGATGGCGTATCGCTGCAGAATGCTGTGGTAGCCATGCTGGTTAAGTATTCCTTGAATTCTAAATACATCACATACAGTGTCACCAGCAAAGCACCCACATACCATAACACCTCCTCCTCCATGCTTTACATTTGGAAATACACATGCGGAGATCATCTCACAAAGACCCAGCAGTTGGAACCAAAAATCGCCAATTTGGACTCCAGACCAAAGGACACATTTCTACCGGTCTAATGTCCATTGCTCATGTTTCTTGGCCCAAGCTAGTCTGTTCTCCTTATTCGCGTCCTTTAGTAGTAGTTTCTTTGCAGCAATTCGATCATGAAGGCCTGATTCACACAGTCTCCTCTGAACAGTTGATGTTGAGATGTGTTTGTTACTTCAACTCTGTGAAGCAATTATTTGGGCTGCAATTTCTGAGGCTGGTAACCCGAATGAACTTGTAACGATCTTCGTCTTCATCGGATGAGGAGTAGGAAGGATCGGACCAAAACGCAGCGTGGTAAGTGTCCATGACTATTTATTATAACTGACCACGAAAATACAAAATAACAAAGTGAATGTAAGAAATGAAAATCGAAACAGTCCTGAAAGCTGAAAACACAAAACAGGAAACAACTACCCACAAACACCAGGTGGGAAAAGGCTAGCTAAGTATGGTTCTCAATCAGAGACAATGATAGAAAGTTGCCTCTGATTGGGAACCATACCAGGCCAAACACATAGAAAAGAAAACATAGAAAAACAACATAGAATGCCCACCCCAACTCACGCCCCGACCAAACCAAAATAGAGACATAAAAAAGGAACTACGGTCAGGGCGTGACAATCCTCTGCAGCAGAGGTAACTCTGGGTCTTCCATTCTTGTTGCGGTCCTCATTAGAACGAGTTTCATCATAGTGCTTGATTGTTTTTGCAACTGCACTTGAAGAAACTTTTAAAGTTCTTGACATTTTCCATATTGACTGACCTTCATGTCTTAAAGTAATGATGGACTGTCATTTCTCTTATTTGAGCTGTCCATAATACCAAATCTTCTGTATCCCACCCTACTGATTGGCTCAAACGCATGAACATTTAAGAAGGCACACCTGTTAATTGAAATGCATTCCAGGTGCATTCCTCATGAAGCTGGTTGAGAGAATGCCAAGAGTGTGCAAAGCTGTCATCAAGGCAAAGGGTGGCTATTTGAAGAAATATATTTTGATTTATTTAACACTTTTTTTTTTGCTACATGATTCCATATGTGTTATTTCTTAGTTTTGATGTCTTCACTATTACTCTACATTGTAGAAAATAGTAAAAATAAAGAAAAACCCTTGAATGAGTAGGTGTTCTAAAACTTTTCACGGGTAGTGTATATAAACTGTACAGCCAAAATTCAGCCAAAATCTGTCGTAGCAACTACACCATAGTGAAGTTTCTTTATTGGTTGGCTAAAATAGATTGTTATTCAAAATCATTACCAATAAAATGGCTTTACAAAACCTTTACTCTTACAATAGTACACTTCATGGGACTGTATGAAAGGTACAGGCAACTGATGAAAATTGTTGTGAATACAAACAGTGGTCATAAAAAGGTAAGGCCCCTTGGAGAGTCCAAATTGATTTAAGAAGCCTGTAATAAATCTTCTCCACATTTGCTTGGCTAAGGGATCTCAGTCACATATTCTGGGAGGAGAGAGTAAAACAGCATTGCAAGCTTGCTCAAGAGACACCATTCTCTACTGTATAAGGTGCTACATAATAGATTAGGTTCAATATATAAATATTATTTAAATATACACATTCATTATAAATAAGGGTGTAATAGAGCATTAATAATACATTTGTAACATATAGTAACATTATAAAACATCATCATATACATTCATTATGTATTAGTCTGTAATCGGATGGCTTGGGGTTAAACACCCCCAGGGTTAACCCCCCCCCCCCCTTCCTGTAATTCTCACAGAAACCACTTAATGTCACCAAAACATTTCCAACACTTACCCTGGATGCCACTAGTCTTGCTCAACTAAACATGTCATCTGTCTCATCTTAACGTTTTAAGTCACTCCAACGAAACGATTTAGAGGTACATTGATTTAATATTTTGTGCTTTAGAAAAATGTAAATATATAACTTAACGGAGTTACATCTATAAATGTTTTTTATATATATATATATAGAGAGAGATAGTATACTCCAGTAGGGGAGCCTAAAGATAAATAATTCACTTGGATATATATAGGAGGTTTTGCCACAAACATACTCACTTTAAATTGTACTACTTTATTAAAAACTGATGACCATTTTTCTCTCTAACCAAGTGGATTATTTATCTTAGGCTAAAAATGGTCATCCGTTTTTAATAAAGTAGTACAATTTAAAGTGAGTATGTTTGGGGCAAAACCTCCTGGGCAATCAATGCAAGTCAATGGTACCTATATTAGCATTTTCAAATCAAGTCCAAATCATCTATAAGTATCCTCTTTGAGTTACACAATCCATTTTGAGATACAGATGATTGAACTGGAAGGATGAAAATAAAAAGAGGGGTCATACATCAAAATGTCATTATATTGAAGATATTAATAGTGCAATGTGCAATGTCATTTTGATAGTGGGGCAAAACACCACCCTCTCTAAAGTTTCTGTTTTTATTAAATAACAAAAATATATATAATTCTGCCCACTTCGAAAATGTGTTTGCCTATGGATAGCCTGTGTGCACATATCTTACCAAACGTAGCTTTTTGTTGTTGTCAGAAAATAGATATTTCCCTTAAGGGGGGGAATACATTCTGTAGTCAAGTCTTACCCTATTTGTTGTATTTGGCTATAATATACCATTATTACACTGTTATTACATTCTAATTCATCAACCTTGTCAATTCAATTCAAATTGGCTTTTGCTTAAACAGATCACTCAATAAATGAGAATTAAACAGCGAGAGATAGAATCATTGACTGTCCCCACAGGTAGGGATGGCCCACTGGGCTACAGTTACAAGGGCTTTGGTCCCGATGCTACATCCACAGATCTCCCGTCTGGTTTTTCCATCCCCCACAGGAAGTTCTGGCAATTGGGCTACAGTAACAAGGGCTTTGCCCCAATGCTTCATCCACAGAGCCTAGGTATAGTGGGGCCTGCTGAGTGTTGCATCGAGGTTCTGGGATACCATAGGGGTGCAGCGGGGGGTACCATCGTGCAAAAACCGACACCCTCGCCTCACGCGCACACACTTCCACACACGAACACGTACACACACATGTACATGCACACATGCTGGGTTTACACATTCAGATTACTCCCAGCGGGATGGCGGGGGCTTTTCCCTCTGGGATAGGGAAGGAGCCAGGAATGATTTCTCCAGGGATGAGGAATGGGGGGCTGGAGGAAGGAGGGTGGAAGGGTGGAGGTGAGAGAAGAGGGGAACGAGGCAGAGCTCATTGAGATTCAGCGCTCCAGAGCCAGAAGCCTGGATGGGAGCTCCCGGAACGTGCTCTGTTAGTGGAATTTCTTTTAATGAATTAATTTTTCCACTTCCTGATTTTGCTAAAGCTTAAATGGGGCGGTTGAGAGAATATTTTTCATTTACCGTGTTTGTGTGTACTGTTATTGTTCTTCATCTGTTGCAGTTTACATTTTCCTCTCTTCTCATGATACTATGCAAGCTATGGTATACCCCTAACATGGTGACTAGGTTTTATGATAACACTGCATTGTGGGTAATTTTATGGAGGTAAATTGTGTGTGTGCTTCACTGCAGTGTTCATTCATGGAACAAGGAATCCCTGTAGCTATCTTCACTAGCATGAGCCTCACTTTAAATTCAAAAGACAGTCTGCAGAACCAGATTCCAACACAGTTGACCATCTGAATAGTGCTGCTAGATACTTCTTTTAGGAGCCTCACCTACCATACTTTTACTCTCTTCAGCTTTGTGGAAAATAATTTAATAAATGTAAAAAACTGTCATGGATACGAACTTGAAACAAATCATTTCAATTTGATAGTAAATTAAATAAAATCTCATAAGATCTTGGTGTTTTGGTAAGTCACAATGATAGACTTGCATTTATTGCTGGGGTTACGATCTTACCTTTGTAAACATTGGTTTACCGTGCTGAGTGACCATGGTACACTGATCACAGTCCACAGTGATGCAGGAGTTGTGGAAGGACTCCTTGGAGTGCTTGAGGATGTAGTACAGGTCAGTGACGCCGCCCTCAAACACTGTGCTGAAGTAGCGCGGGATGAGCGTTCGTCCGATAGCTGAGAAAAAAGGGGGTAAAAAGTAGTGAAGGGTGAGTGTATGTCCAATTTAAAACAGGGAAAACAGAGTAAAAATACATAATTCAGTCATTAAACTTCTTAGGGATCAAATCCCGTTACCGGGATTGATTTGACAACATCCGGTGAAATCACAGGTGCAATACACCAAAATAAAGCTTTACTTCTTGTTAATCCAGCCACCATGTCAGATTTCAAAAAGGCTTTACGGCGAAAGCAAACCATGCTATTATCTGAGGATAGCACCCCATCAAACAAACACAGACAATCAATCATATTTCATCCCGCCAGGCGCGACACAAAACTCAGAAATAACGATATAATTAATGCCTTACCAATTTCTAAAGACTGTTGACATCCAGTGGAAGCGATAGGAACTGCAACCAAGTGCCTTAGAAATCTAGATCCTCATAGAAAACCCATTGAAAAGAGAGTGACCTCAAAAATGTATTTTTCCTGGATAGTTTGTCCTCTGGGTTTCGCCTGGCAAATAAGTTCTGTTATACTCACAGACATAATTTTAACAGTTTTAGAAACTTTAGAGTGTTTTCTATCGAAATCGACAAATTATATGCATATCCTAGCTTCTGGGCCTGAGTAACAGGCAGTTTACTTTGGGCAAGCTTTTCATCCGGATGTGAAAATACCGCCCCCTAGCCCGAAGAGGTAATTAATTCATTTGTAGACTCAAGTTTTTACCAAACTAGCCTTTATAGGCTAGTTATGGTCTATTATAATGTGTAGGTATGTGAAGGTACCTGACAAAGACCTACAGTATAGATGGATAGAAGGTTTTACACCATGTATGCTACCCAATTTTAGCCATTACTGATTGGCTTTTCTTTGCTTAATGTGAAGTATCCACACAGTAGAAAGCAAACCATTTGTTTTGCAAAATACAGGCTCCTTCACTTGTTTGCCGGTTTAGTGAGGGAATTATTCCAAGCAAGCAAAGTAACGCTAAAAGTACTCAAAGCGGAGGAAAGGCGCGGATTTAGTGTTTGACAAAATCAAGAGAGTGAGAGAGAGAGAGAGAGAGTAGGGGAGGGGAAAGTATGCCAGTGTCTTTTGCCCTCAGGCTTTCTTGTTCTTTCTCCTCTTCCCTCTATTCTCTTTCAGCTTGATCTCTGTTTAAATTAATATAACGAATGATACAAAAGGATCATGCTTTAGGATACACTGTGTGACATTATGCAAAACAGAAAAGATATCTCTTCATCACATTATCGGCTTATGTCGGGGTAGTGTATTTGTAACAAGGGAAGGAGACACTATCAAATCAAATCAAATGGTATTAGTCATATGCGCCGAATAAAACAGGTGTAGACCTTACAGTGAAATGCGTACTTACAAGCCCTTAACCAACAATGCAGTTTAAAAAAATACGAATGAGAATAAGAAATAAAAGTAACAAGTAGTTAAAGAGCAGCAGTAAAATAACAATAGCGAGACTACATACAGGGGGGTACTGGTACAGAGTCAATGTGCAGGGGCACCGGTTAGCTGAAGTAATTGAGGTAATATGTACATGTAAGTAGAGTTATTAAAGTGACTATGAATAGATAATTACAGAGAGTAGGAGCAGCTTAAAACCGGAGCAATGCAAATAGTCTGGGTTGCCATTTGATTAGATGTTCAAGAGTCTTATGCCGTGCGGTAGCAGAAAGAACAGTCTATGACTAGGGTGGCTGGAGTCTTTGACAATTGTTAGGGCCTTCCTCTGACACTGCCTGGTATTGAGGTCCTGGATGGCAGGAAGCTTGGCCCCTGTGATGTACTGGGCCGTACGCACTACCCTCTGAAGTGCCTTGTGGTCGGATGCTGAGCGGTTGCCATTCCAGGCAACCAGGATGCTCTCGATGGTGCAGCTGTAGAACCCTTTGAGGATCTGAGAACCCATGCCAAACCCATTCCTGAGGGGGAATAGCTTTTGTCGTGCCCTATTCACGACTGTCTTGGTGTGCTTGGACCATGTTAGTTTGTTTGTGATGTGGACACCAAGGAACTTGAAGCTCTCAACCTGCTCCACTACAGCCCGTCGATGACAATGGGGGCATGCTCGGTCCTCCTTTTCCTGTAGTCCACAATCATCTCCTTTGTCTTGATCATGTTGAGGGAGAGGTTGTTGTCCTGGCACCACATGACCAGATCTCTGACCTCCACCCTATAGGCAGTCTTGTCGTTGTCGGTGATCAGGCCTACCACTGTTGTGTCATCAGGAAACTTAATGATGGTGTTGGAGTCGTGCCTGGCCGTGCAGTCATGAGTCAACAGGGAGTACAGGAGGGGGCCCCTGTGCTGAGGATCAGCGTTGCCGATGTGTTACATACCCTTACCACCTGGGGGAGGTCCACCCGTCAGGAACTCCAGGATCCAGTTGCAGAGGGAGGTGTTTAGTCCCGGGTCCTTAGCTTATTGATGAGCTTTGAGGGCACTATTGTGTTGACCGCTGAGCTGCAGTCAATGAATAGCATTCTCACATAGGTGTTCCTTTTGTCCAGGTGGGAAAGGGCAGTGTGGAGTGCAATAGATATTGCATCATCTGTGGATCTGTGGATCTGGCGGTATGCAAATTGGAGTGGGTCTAGGGTTTCTGGGATAATGGTTTTGATGTGAACCATGACCAGCTTTTCAAAGCACTTCATGGCTACAGACGTGAGTGCTATGGGTCAGTAGTTATTTAGGCAGCTTAGTGTTCTTGGGCACAGGGACAATGGTGGTCTGCTTAAAACATGTTGCTATTACAGGGAGAGGTTGAAAATGTCAGTGAAGACACTTGCCAGTTGGTCAGCGCATGCTCGCTTGACATGTCCTGGTAATCCGCCTGGCCCTGCGGCCTTGTGAATGTTGATCTGTTTAAAGGTCTTACTCACATCGGCTGCGGAGAGTGTGACCATACCGTCGTCCGGAACAGCTGGTGCTTCATGCATGTTTCAGTGTTATTTGCCTCGAAGCGAGCATAGAAGTGGTTTACCTCGTCTGGTAGGCTCTTGTCACTGGGCAGCTCTTGGCTGTGCTTCCCTTTGTAGTCTGTAATGGTTTGCAAGCCCTGCCATATCCGACGAGTGTCGGAGCCGGTGTAGTATGATTCGATCTTAGTCCTGTATTGATGCTTTGCCTGTTTGATGGTTCGCCGGAGGGCATAGCAGGATTTCTTGCAAGCTTCCGGGTTAGAGTCCCGCTCCTTGAAAGCGGCAGCTCTAGCCTTTAGCACAGTGCGGATGTTGCCTGTAATTATTTAACCAGGCAAGTCAGTTAAGAACACATTTTTATTCCCAATGACAGCCTACCAGGGAACAGTGGGTTAACTGCCTTGTTCAGGGGCAGAATGACAGATGTTTACCTTGTCAGGGATTCGATCGAGCAACCTTTTGGTTACTGGCCTAACACTCTAACCACTCGGCTACCTGCCACCCCAAACATTCTGATAGAAATTTGGTAAAACAGGTTTAAGATTCCCTGCATTAAAGTTCCCGGCCACTAGGAGCGCCACTTCTGGATGAGCGTTTTCCTGTTTGCTTATGGTGTAATAAGGCTCATTGAGTGCGGTCGTAGTGCCAGCATCGGTCTGTGGTGGTATGTAGACAGCTACGAAAAATACAGATGAAAACTCTCTAGGTAGGTAGTGTGGTATACAGCTTGTCATGAGATACTCTACCTCAGGCGAGCAAAACCTTGAGACTTCCTTAGATGTCGTGCACCAGCTGTTGTTTACATAGATGCATAGTCCGCTCCCCCTTTTCTTACCAGACGCCACTGTTCTATCCTGCCGATACAGCGTACAACCAGCCAGCTGTATGTTGATAATGTCGTCGTTCAGCCACGCCCCGTGAAGCATAAGATATTACAGTTATTAATGTCCCATTGGTAGTTCAATCTTGCTCGTAGGTCATCGATTCTATTTTCCAGTGATTGCACGTTAGCTAGAAGAATGGAAGGCAAGGGGGGTTTATCTGATCGCCTACTAATTCTCAGAAGGCAGCCTGACCTTCGTCCTCTTTTTCTCCATCGTCTCTTCACGCAAATGACAGGGATTTGGGTCTGTTCCCAGGAAAGCAGTATGTCTTTCACGTCGGGTACGTCGGACTCATTAAAGGAAAAAAAGCTTCTGCCAGTTCGTGGTGAGTAATCGCTGTTTTGATGTCCAGAAGTTATTTTCAGTCATAAGAGACGGTAGCAGCAAGTGGTTAGAGCGTTGGACTCGTAACCAAAAGGTTGCAAGTTCAAATCCTGAGCTGACAAGGTACAAATCTGTCGTTCTGGCCCTGAACAGGCAGTTAACCCACTGTTCCCAGGCCATCATTGAAAACAAGAATTTGTTCTTAACTGACTTGCCTAGTTAAATAAAGGTAAAATAAAATGTTAAAAAATAAGTTACAAACAAACGCAGAAAAACAAACATAAAATAAAAACACAGTCCGTTAGGAGCAGGTAAAACATCAGCCATCTTCTCTGGCGCCATCAGCCATCTAGTCCTGTTAGAAGAACAGGTTTGTGAGCCCCAGGATCAGCTCTCTCTCCTCTCTCCAATATATCTACAATACCGTGTGAACTGAATTCTTGTTTGGGTTCCGAAGCAGCCGTGGATTGGAAAAACAAAAAAAGACTGTCAAAAAATAAGAACAATTTCCGCTTTGTGTTTTGAATCAAAAGAAGCCACGCACATTGGAACCCCCCCCCATCCTGCTCTCTCTCCCTCTGAAACAAGCTACATTATCCAGCAAGACTCCTGATTCCGAGCAGAAATAATACATTTTAGAGGCAACACACTGTTGGGTGGAATTATGTGCCACTGTTCCCCCGAGGGAGCAAAGCTAGGGAAATAAAACTTCATTTAGAAATGTCCCCCAAAGACAGTAGTGGCTGTGGCTCCCGAGGTTATGACTGCAGAGAGAGAGAGAGAGAGAGAGAGAGAGAGAGAGAGAGAGAGAGAGAGAGAGAGAGAGAGAGATAGCTGGTCCTGGGGCTCACTCTCTACTACACTGAAGCCTCAGGACCAGAACATCCAGTCAATCAGAATGAACCAAATTACCAACTATTTGACCAAGTTTACTGATCAAAATCTTAGAAAAACCCTTGACAAAGTACGGGCTCAATGAGCACAGCCTTGCATTGAGAAGGGTAGACACAGGAAAGCCTGGCTCCCTGTAGAAGAAAGGCTGTGCAACCACCGCACCACAGCAGAACCTGAGACAGAGCTGACTGACAAAATGTTTAAAAAAAAATAAATAATTGACAGTGTAATTTTCCCAAATTTTAAACCCTTAATCAAGGTTTCAAAGACCTCTCTGATGAGAATAGGCTACCCGTTCTGTTGGGGGAGGATGCAGAGAGCTGTGGGTTGGCAGCGCACTACATTGTTGCCTGCCATAAAATGAGGGACAGTGTCTGACAGACCAATCAACCTGCACATGTCCTCTATGCCAACTGTTATTGTTCAATATATGGTTATTTTGACCCTTGATTGTTGTTGTTACTGTTGTCCCGTTGACAATACGGATTATTATTATTTTAATTATGTTAATATTATAAATGTATCACTTAATCTCCAAAGCACGCTTTGACAATATGTACATTGTTATGTCATGCCAATAAAGCAAATTGAATTGAATTGAGAGAGAGAGAGAGAGAGAGAGAGAGAGAGAGAGAGACAGAGAGAGAGAGAGAGAGAGAGAGAGAGAGAGAGAGAGGGAGAGAGGGAGAGAACGAGAGAGCCCGTGACGGGCATGTTTTTTCAAATTCGATAAAGTCGGGCATGACTAAATAAACACATAAAAAAGGGTGAGCAGTGGAGGGAGGGAGAGAGAGAGAGGTAAAAGAGAGAGATACACAGATATGCTTCTCGCACACCTGACCAACCCATAAGCTTCAGTGGAAGCCTCGCATGAGGAGACTCAGCCAAAAACATATCCCACAAAATAACACTGCACACCCCACCTAAAACACACTGATAGAGTGGGTAATGGCAGGCATGGTAAATATTGGACCATTTCAAGCTCCATAGTCCAGTGTTTCCCCTACATTATTTTCTAGGTGGGGTGCAAAGAGATCCAAAGCATATTGGGGTATTGTGGGGTGGCGGGTGGCAACAGAGCTAGGATGTACACTCTTAGACAAAAAAAAAGGTGCTATCTAGAACCTAAAAGGGTTATTTAGCTGTCCCTATAGGAGAAACCTTTGAATAACCCTTTTTGGTTCCAGGTAGAACCATTTTTCAGGTAGAACCCTTTCCACAGATGGTTATCCTATGGAACCAAAAAGGGTTATCCTATGGGGACAGCCAAACAACCCTTTTGGAACCCTTTTTTTTAAGAGTGTATGTGTGTCTATGTGTCTATGTGTCTGTGTGTCTGTGTGTGTGTGTGTGCGCGTGTGTGTGTGTGTGTGTGTGTCTGTGTCTGTGTGTGTCTGTGTCTGTGTGTGTCTGTGTCTGTGTGTGTGTGTGTGTGTGTCTGTGTGTGTCTGTGTGTGTGTGTGTGTGTGTGTGTGTGTGTGTGTGTGTGTGTGTGTGTGTGTGTGTGTGTGTGTGTGTGTGTGTGTGTGTGTGTGTATGTGTCTGTGTGTGTGTGTGTGTGTGTGTGTGTGTGTGTGTGTGTGTGTGTGCGCGTAGGTGCATACGTATTGCTTTTTTGTTACTATTAAAAAGTAATGGGTCAGGGACGTGATGAGTCTTAACGAGCCCCAAGGTTGTTCAAATGATTTCCACTTACAATTAACACCACTAGAGTAACAGAAACCTCAAGCTCACAAACAAACATGAATTTGTTTTGAAAATGTCTATCCTTCCCCCTTTCCCCTCACTCTCCCTCCCTCTCTCTCCCTCTCATTCTCTCTCTATCATTCTCTCTCATCTCTCTCTCGTCCCCATCTCTTTTTTTTTTACCACCAAGTTGATTGGCCCATCTTCAGACGCGGGCACTCGAGAGATAGGATTAACCGCCACTTGTTTGGGTGAACACGACGCGCAACATATGCCTCTCAAGTAATGTGTACCCAAACATGCAATTTACAAACAATTAACGCTGTGTTAATTAACCACATTAATTCATGCCACTTTGTGGAATTGTTCCCCTTGCGAGTCCCTAGGACCGCTGCCAGCAGCCCGAGCCAAAAAGACGTGTGAGAAACAGTTTGGGCTCCGAGCAGAACGGGGGGTTTCTCGAGGAAAGGGGCCGCTGTCTGCCTTTCCACTAGTTTTCTAGTGAGTGAGTGCACACACACACACACACGCACAAGTATGCATATAAGTGTGGATGTGTGTGTGTGTGTGTGGGGGAGGGGTTGGGGTTGAGGGTGTGCGTGTGTGGTGGGGGAGGGGGGGATGAGGGTGTGCTGTATGTGTGTGTGTATCTTTGGGTGTGTTGTGTGTCTGTGGGTGTATGATGGTGAGAGGGATGTGTGGAAGGTTGTGAGAGGGATGGTGGTTAGAGGAAAGGAGAAAGGCAATATCCACTGTGCAACATATAACGAGGCACAGAGGGACTGTAGTAGGAGCATGCTCTATGCCCAGGAATTCATATCGACACACACTCAATGTACACCCACCCACACATACATTACAAGAGTCATGTTGAGTATCTGATAGTCTATACTGTATATGATACTGGTCAAATTAAATTATTTTGTATTTATTTTGCAAACAAATAAATTATGATTTAATAACCATTAACCATAATAAAATGTACTAACTGGTCATTGAGTTCAGTTAGTCACAGCTGGATTTCATAAGTAAAGGCAGGGTTAAGGACAGTCGAGTTGACTTGTGGAGAGTCCGCCAATAGCATTAGTACAGATTCTAGTTTAGTGCATTGTTTATACTGTTAACAGTATGGTAACTAAGCCATTCATTTGTACTTTTCACCCAGTAACCAGTTACGTCAAATACAACAAACTTGACTGAACTTCACTTGAGTTTCAGGCATGTCACCAGTGGTCATCTCATTCCTATGAGCTGCAGAAACACGGACAGAAAAGTGATGATGAGACAAAATTCATAGGAGTATCCCACAGAATCGGGGTAAATTAAAAAGGGGGGAAAAAGGCGAGAAAGTAGAGAGATACTCAGTGGGTGATTATGCAGCAAATGCAGCTTTCCGCACTGCAGACAAGAACACATGGAAATTAGGGAGGAAGGGAGAAATGGTAGACATATGAAAAACTCTATAGAGCGTCATGTGCAATTTCTATTAGAATCGTTGATAGGATTGCATACAGGGCCGGTCCTGGCCATTCTACCGCCCTAGGGGAGACAAAAAATTGCCGCTCCAACAAGAATAGTCCCAGTAAGCAAAATTACGTTTAAAAGTTGTCTAAAATATGTATTTTTCCCCTAAAAATAAGTACTTTTTAAAATTAGGTTCAATTTTAGTTCTGAATGGAAGGTGAAAGAATGTATTTTCCATACATTGAAATCGGGTTCATTTTTGGATATGAATGAAAGTTGAAAATATTTAATTTAGGTTCGCGCCCAGGCTCTGTCGTAACCGGCCGCGACCGGGAGGTCCGTGGGGCGACGCACAATTGTCGCCCGGGTTAGGGAGGGCTTGGTCGGTAGGGGTGTCCTTGTCTCATCGCGCACCAGCGACTCCTGTGGCGGGCTGGGCGCAGTGTACGCTAACCAAGGTGGCCGGGTGCACGGTGTTTCCTCCGGCGCATTGGTGCGGCTGGCTTCCGGGTTGGATGTGCGCTGTGTTAAAGAAGCAGCGGCTTGGTTGGTTGTGTATCGGAGGACGCATGACTTTCAACCTTCGTCTCTCCCGAGCCCGTACGGGAGTTGTAGCGATGAGACAGGATAGTAGCTACTACAACAATTGGATACTACGAAATTGGGGAGAAAAAGGGGTAAAATGTAAAAAAAAAAAATAAAAAAAAAATATATATATATATTTAATTTATAGACTTTTAAGTTTGGGCCAAATCAAGGCTGGTCCAGACCGGACAAAATCTGAACCAAACACAGACGTCTATGATTGGTTCAGATTTGGTCCGGACTGGAAAGGACCAAAAAAAGACATCCAAAAGGCATTGGTCCATGCTTACTGAGTTATAGCCTACAACAGGGATGGGCAACTCCAGTCCTCAGGGTCGGAGTGGTGTGACACTTTTTCCCCATCCCTAGTCAACACAGCTGATTGCATTCAAAACTAATTGCATTCTAAACTGAAGATCATGATTAGTTGATTACTGGTGTCAGATGTGTTAGCTGGGCCTGGGGCAAAAGTGTGACACCAATCAGTCCCCAGTTGCCCATCCCTGGCTTACAGTGTTGCCATAAATGTCATTTTAGGAATCCATCTATGTGATACTGTAGGCCTACCATTTGTAAAACACCCCAAGAAAAGACTACCCAAAATATGTCCAAAAAATGTCGCAGTCGGTCTGTGCTTAATGAGGTTTAGCCTACCATGTCAGCCAGCAATGGAATTTTATGAATGCCCATCCATGCGGTAGGCCCACCGTTTGTAAAACAGGGCATTTCATTGGCTTTATGAGTCCTGATTCCTGTGACTAATCAATTTGCTATCAGGGAACAAGGGGCCAGGGTTCCGGGGGAAAAGCACGGTTTTGATTGCTCCTACAGGTTTGCTTCGGTACTGCAGGTTAACTGATGCCCGGCTCAGAAAGACAATTTCCATACATGGCCATGTCAGATTAGAAAATTCTTAACAAGACACTTTAGTCATCACCTTCGTGCACAAAACATCCATTGAACGATTCAAATAATTGTCGCTGAGGCCAATTTTGTTTTTCTTCGTTACTCACAGCCAAAGATATGAATTCACATTTTATATTCATCCAATGTCTGCCATGTTTATGGATGACGTGATGACGTCGTCGCTGCTCACGCTGGTCCCTGTGCTAGTCCGCATGTGAAGTAGGTCCGGATAACCCGGATGCAACCTGGACAGTATAGAGATGGTCCATGAATAGGCATATGCGAACGTGAGTCGATTTACCTTGAAAACAACAGTCGGACATCTTGGACGCATTCTCCAGTTCTTATTATACCTCAGTGTCAGGGAGATGATAGGAGAAAACCTCTTTGCGTCACGGGAGTTGAAGGAAGAAAGGATAGAGGTACTTTTGAGGAGATGGGAAACTCCATTGGAGTCGTATTATAACGCCCACTGTGGATGTTGCCCATGTGGCGTCAATGGGCCGTGCGGTACATTCTGCCATGTGGCGTCAATGGGCCGTGCGGTACATTCTGCCATGTGTCGTCAATGGGCCGTGCGGTACATTCTGCCATGTGTCGTCAATGGGCCGTGCGGTACATTCTGCCATGTGGCGTCAATGGGCCGTGCGGTACATTCTGCCATGTGTCGTCAATGGGCCGTGCGGTACATTCTGCCATGTGTCGTCAATGGGCCGTGCGGTACATTCTGCCATGTGTCGTCAATGGGCCGTGCGGTACATTCTGCCATGTGGCGTCAATGGGCCGTGCGGTACATTCTGCCATGTGTCGTCAATGGGCCGTGCGGTACATTATGCATTGTGTCGTCAATGGGCCGTGCGGTACATTCTGCCATGTGTCATCAATGGGCCGTGCGGTACATTTTGCCATGTGTCGTCAATGGGCCGTGCGGTACATTCTGCCATGTGTCGTCAATGGGCCGTGCGGTATATTCTGCCATGTGTCGTCAATGGGCCGTGCGGTACATTCTGCCATGTGTCGTCAATGGGCCGTGCGGTATATTCTGCCATGTGTCGTCAATGGGCCGTGCGGTACATTCTGCCATGTGTCGTCAATGGGCCGTGCGGTATATTCTGCCATGTGTCGTCAATGGGCCGTGCGGTATATTCTGCCATGTGTCGTCAATGGGCCGTGCGGTATATTCTGCCATGTGTCGTCAATGGGCCGTGCGGTACATTCTGCCATGTGTCGTCAATGGGCCGTGCGGTATATTCTGCCATGTGTCGTCAATGGGCCGTGCGGTACATTCTGCCATGTGTCGTCAATGGGCCGTGCGGTACATTCTGCCATGTGTCGTCAATGGGCCGTGCGGTATATTCTGCCATGTGTCGTCAATGGGCCGTGCGGTATATTCTGCCATGTGTCGTCAATGGGCCGTGCGGTACATTCTGCCATGTGTCGTCAATGGGCCGTGCGGTATATTCTGCCATGTGTCGTCAATGGGCCGTGCGGTACATTCTGCCATGTGTCGTCAATGGGCCGTGCGGTATATTCTGCCATGTGTCGTCAATGGGCCGTGCGGTACATTCTGCCATGTGTTGTCAATGGGCCGTGCGGTACATTCTGCCATGTGTCGTCAATGGGCCGTGCGGTACATTCTGCCATGTGTCGTCAATGGGCCGTGCGGTACATTCTGCCATGTGTCGTCAATGGGCCGTGCGGTACATTCTGCCATGTGTCGTCAATGGGCCGTGCGGTACATTCTGCATTGTGTCGTCAATGGGCCGTGCGGTACATTCTGCCATGTGTCGTCAATGGGCCGTGCGGTACATTCTGCATTGTGTCGTCAATGGGCCGTGCGGTACATTCTGCCATGTGTCGTCAATGGGCCGTGCGGTACATTCTGCATTGTGTCGTCAATGGGCCGTGCGGTACATTCTGCCATGTGTCGTCAATGGGCCGTGCGGTACATTCTGCCATGTGTCGTCAATGGGCCGTGCGGTATATTCTGCCATGTGTCGTCAATGGGCCGTGCGGTACATTCTGCCATGTGTCGTCAATGGGCCGTGCGGTACATTCTGCCATGTGTCGTCAATGGGCCGTGCGGTATATTCTGCCATGTGTCGTCAATGGGCCGTGCGGTACATTCTGCCATGTGTCGTCAATGGGCCGTGCGGTACTTTCGGCACGATTGCTTCAAGGAGTGAATGGGAGTCAATTGGGTGCAACAGTAGCTCAAAAACCCAACATTAGCATGAATTTCATGAACAAGAAGTACAACATTTCAGAGATATAAGATAATTGTGACAATAATTCAAGATTGCGTTCAGAAAGTGTAAGTTGCATACTTTTGAGGAAAAGAGGCAAGTTTCTCGAGTCATACCTTGACTTGGAGAAGGGATCGCGTGACGATTAGCTTCGCAACCGCGTGACGCAACATGACAACGTGAATGCGATTGGTCGACAGTCTGCTGGGTGCGGCGTTATACAGTACGTACCTCCATTCCGTTCCCTCATTCATTGCCATTCAATGGGATTCCTATCTCCTCCTTTCTCTAATATCTCTGGAAAGGATATTAATCTGTCAGTGTACTGTTTGCTTTGCGGACATTTGAATGAAATATATACTTTGTCATCGTGACGATATAGATGGCTAGTCCCAGTCGGTATTAGATAGAACGGAGTGGCCACGCCCGCCTGTGGGGAAAACAGCCTGTGGTTACCTAGGTTAATCCACTGGCTCCCAGCAAATACTTGATTATAAATACAAATCCAATTACAAAACTACATTTCAGAAAAGTACAACGTCTGCTGTTAAACATTGCCTGCTCCCGAGCGTTCTCACTACTTTGAATCACGTAATATTGTACAGCTTCCCTCGTCCCCCTTTTCATGACGGTGTTAGCAGCCACGTGAGTGAGTGATTGCGACTGGAACATTAAGCTAGCCAAGACCAAAAAACACGAACCAACGGACTATACAGCTACAAGTAGTGAGTGGAGCTACAAGTAGTGAGTCTTACCTGTGATGAAATGTTTTCCACACACATAGCTTTGTGTAGCCTACTCGGACACTTGGTCCCAACATTTCCAACTCCCCCACGCCAAATAGCATGAAGCCACAGGGCTCTTCTCGCAGGCTCTATTTCCCTACATGGGAGCATTGTGAACCATAGATTGGGATTTTTGGCCTGGTTACATGTACATTGAACAACACAGTGGCTTTTCAGCGTGTTTCGTTATTTCTGTATAAATTCAAAAGTGACAATGAATTTAGCTCTTTACACTGGGGTTCAAATTGTTTTCCCCAATTTGTTAGTGGGGTCAAGGGGAATTCCTTACTATTATGTGTGTCACACCCTGACCATAGTTTGCTTTGTATGTTTCTATGTTTTGGTTGGTCAGGGTGTGATCTGAGTGGGCATTCTATGTTGGATGTCTTGTTTGTCTATTTCTATGTCTGGCCTGATATGGTTCTCAATCAGAGGCAGGTGTTAGTCATTGTCTCTGATTGGGAACTATATTTAGGTAGCCTGGGTTTCACTGTGTGTTTGTGGGTGATTGTTCCTGTTTCTGTGTTTGCACCAGATAGGGCTGTTTTGAGTTTTCACATTTATTGTTTTGTTAGTTATTTCATGTATAGTTCCTTTATTAAAGAACATGAATAACCACCACGCTGCAGTTTGGTCCGCCTCTCCTTCACCACAGGAAAACCCTTACAGAATCACCCACCACAACAGGACCAAGCGGCGTGGTAACGGGCAACAGCAGGAGAGGCAGCAATGTCTGGACTATACTACTTGGGAGGAAATAGACAGGTGGGCGGTCGACCCAGGAGGAGTGCCGGAGCCCGCCTGGGATTCGCTGGAGCAGTGCGAAGAGGGGTATAGAAGAATGGAGTTGGAGAAGCAAGCACGGCGGCGCGGTAGGAAGCCCGAGAGTCAGCCCCAAACATTTCTTGGACGGGGGCACACAGGAAGTGTGGCGAAGCCAGGTAGGAGACCTGCGCCAACTTCCTGTGCTTACCGGGGGGCTAGAGAGACCGGGCAGGCACCGTGTTATGCTGTGAAGCGCACGGTGTCCCCAGTGCAGGTGCATAGCCCGGTGCGGTACATTCCAGCTCCGCGTATCGGCCGGGCTAGAGTGGGCATCGAGCCAAGTGCCATGAAGCCGGCTCTACGCAGCTGGTCTCCTTGGGCCGGCTTACATGGCACCAGCCTTGCGCACGGTGTCCCCGGTTCGCCTGCATAGCCCAGTGCGGGCTATTCCACCTCGCCGCACTGGCAGGGCGACCGGGACCATTCAACCGGGTAAGGTTGGGCAGGCTCGGTGCTCAAGAGCTCCAGTGCGCCTGCACGGTCCGTTCTATCCGTCACCACCTCCACGCACCAGCCCTCCGGTGGCAGCCCCCCGCACCAGGCTGTCTCTCCGGCTCATCCTTACAGGTGCTCCCGCCTGTCCAGCGCTGCCAGAGCCTTCCTCCTCTCCAGCGCTGCCAGAGCCTTCCTCCTCTCCGGCGATGCCAGAGCCTTCCTCCTCTCCAGCGCTGCCGGAGTCTCCCGCCTGTCCAGAGCTGCCGGAGCCCCTCTGCCCAGAGCTGCCGGAGCCCCTCTGCCCAGAGCTGCCGGAGCCCCTCTGCCCAGAGCTGCCGGAGCCCCTCTGCCCAGAGCTGCCGGAGCCCCTCTGCCCAGAGCTGCCGGAGCCCCTCTGCCCAGAGCTGCCAGAGCCCCTCTGTCCCGAGCAGCTGTCCCTCTGTCCCGAGCAGCTGTCCCTCTGTCCCGAGCAGCTGCCCCTCTGTCCCGAGCAGCTGCCCCTCTGTCCCGAGCAGCTGCCCCTCTGTCCCGAGCAGCTGCCCCTCTGTCCCGAGCAGCTGCCCCTCTGTCCCGAGCAGCTGCCCCTCTGTCCCGAGCAGCTGCCCCTCTGTCCCGAGCAGCTGCCCCTCTGTCCCGAGCTGCCCCTCAGTCCTGTGTCATTAAGTAGGGTCGCCGTGGCTAGGAGGCCACGGAAGCGGACAAGGTGGGGGACTAAGACTACGGTGAAGTGGGGGCCACGTCCAGCACCAGAGCCGCCACCGCGGACAGATGCCCACCCAGACCCTCCCCAATAGGTTCAGGTTTTGCGGCCGGAGTCCGCACCTTGGGGGGGGGGGGGGGGGGGGGGGTGGTTGTGTGTATGTTTCTATGTTTTGGTAGGTCAGGGTGTGATCTGAGTGGGCATTCTATGTTGGATGTCTTGTTTGTCTATTTCTATGTCTGGCCTGATATGGTTCTCAATCAGAGGCAGGTGTTAGTCATTGTCTCTGATTGGGAACTATATTTAGGTAGCCTGGGTTTCACTGTGTGTTTGTGGGTGATTGTTCCTGTCTCTGTGTTTGCACCAGATAGGGCTGTTTTGAGTTTTAACATTTCTTGTTTTGTTAGTTTATTCATGTATAGTGTCTTTATTAAAGAACATGAATAACCACCACGCTGCAGTTTGGTCCGCCTCTCCTTCACCACAGGAAAACCCTTACAATGTGAGTATCGACTCGGCATATGGGTGTGTTCTAGACAAGTATGCCCATACCATCTACTGGCTGATTTGGCGAGCACGTAATTGTTTCAAAATGTTGAAATGTGACTTTGGATTATCCCTTATCGCCAGTGACGAGAGCCTTATAAGTATGACAAGCGCCTACACGATTTCCTGATTTCACAGATGGACCACTTAGAAGTTAAGTCGTGGTGAATTTTTATTTTATTTTACCAACTGATAGAACATGGGCATTTACCAGAATGACAGGAGTTTTCATGATTTTTTTATTTTGACTTCTGGGGGTGAATTATCCCTTGAAGATATCGACACACAGACATATGAAGAGAAACAAAAAGATTAATTGATGAATTGATATTTTCTGAGTGTGTGATCAATGATTGAAGAGGTTCCTTCTAGCCTATTTAACAAAACAAACAAACTGGTCTTGCTATCGACCTGTGTCTTTGCTTACTGTATCTCCAGATGCACTAATGCTCGAGATAATGCAACTGATGGCCGAGTGTACACGCCAATATGACCTGTCACTGCTGTTACTGTTGGGTCAGAGGTTAAGGTCCAAGGAGGGAGACGAAGCGAACACCATGTGACAAACAGCTGACTTTGGTCAAGTAACGTCAATGAATCATTTGTAAAAATGTATTATTTTATATATATCCCTTTTTACAGTAACATTTGTCACAAAGATATTTGAAGTAACTAGACCTCTAAAGATAAGCAGCTCTGTGGCAAGGGAAAACTCTCTAGAACAAAGAAACTTAAAGAGGAACCAGACATCCTCTGGTTCATGATGTACTCTAAATGTGCCAATATTCACAGTTTATAGTATTAAAAATCATGTAATAGTGTCTTGTTTGTAGTTGAACTCTTGTCTGTATAAATAGAGTTCAGGGAGGAACAGGTTAAAGACACACATACTGTAAATTACAGTACGTAAGATCAACCACACACACATATACATTTGCACGCACACACACACACACACACAGGATGATGATGCCAGAGGGGATGGCTCTGCTTCCCCCCCCCCCCCCCCCCATTGTTTGTAACTCATTTTGTACATAATGTTGCTGCTACCATCTCTTATGACCGAAAAGAGCTTTTGGTCATCAGAACAGCGAACTCACCTCGAATTGGACTAATATTTTTTTTCTTTAATGAGTCGGACGAGAAGGATATACCGATTTGTCGAGACAAGGCCCAAATCCCGTCATCAGGGTAAAGAAAATACAGAGAAAACGGGGGAGGAGGGCGGGGTGCCTTGTAAGAATTTGCAGACGAGTATGTAAACCACCACTTCCCTCCGTAATATAGGCCAATGTGCAATCATTGGAAAACAAAATGGACGATCTACGATTAAGACTATCCTACCATGGGATGTTAAAAACTGTAATATCTTATGTTTCACTGAGATTTGGCTGAACGTTGACACGGATAATATAGAGCTAGCTGGGTTCTGCCTGTTTCGGCAGGACAGAGCGGCAACGTCTGGTAAGACCAGGGGTGAGGATGTGTGTCTATTTGTCAATAACTTCTGGTCTAACTTTAAAGAAGTCTCGAGGCATTGCTCGCCTGAGGTAGAATACCTCTTGATAAGCTGTAGACCACACTGTCTACCAAGAGAGTTCTCATCTATATTATTCGTAGCCGTCTATTTACCACCACAAACCGATGCTGGCACTAAGACCACACCATAAGCAAACAAGAAAATGTTCTTCCATAAGCAGCGCTCCTAGTGGCCAGGGACTTTAATGCAGGCAAACTTAAATCAATTTTTACCTAATTTCTACCAGCATGTCACATGTGCAACCTTTACTCCACACACAGAGACGCATACAAAGGTCTCCCTGGCCCTCCATTTGGCAAATCTGACCATAATTCTATCCTCCTGATTCCTGCTTACAAGCAAAAAATAAAGCAGGAAGTACCAGTGACTCGCTCAATACAGAAGTGGTCAGATGACGCGGATGCTACGCTACAGGACTGTTTCGCTAGCACAGACTGGAATATGTTCCGGGATTCATTCAATGGCAATGAGGAGTATACCACCTCAGTCACTTTCTTCATCAATAAGTGCATTGACGAATTCGTCCCTACAGAGACCGTACATAAATTTCCCAACCAGAAGCCATGGATTACAGGCAACATCTGTACCGAGCTAAAGGCTAGAGCTGCAGCTTTCAAGGAGCGGGACACCAATCCGGACGCTTATAAGAAATCCCGCTATGCCTTCAGATGAACCATCAAACAGGCAAAGTGTCAATACAGGACTAAAATTGAATCCTACTACACTGGCTCTTGACACTCTTCGTATGTGGCAGGGCTTGAAAACTATTACGGACTACAAAGGGAAACCCAGACGCGAGCCTACGAGATGAGCTAAATTCCTTTTATGCTCGCTTCGAGGCAAGCAACACTGAAGCATGCATGAGAGCACCAGCTGTTCCGGACAAATGTGTGATCGCGCTCTCCGTAGCCGATGAGAGCGAGACCTTTAAACAGGGGAACATTCACAAAGCCACGGGCCAGACGGATTACAAGGGCGTGTACTCAAAGTACGTGAGAACCAACTGGCAAGTGTCTTCACTGACATTTTCAACCTCTCGCTGGCTGTAATACCTACATGTTTCAAACAGACCACCATAGTCCCTGTGCATAAGAAAGCGAAGGTAACTCACATAAATGATTACCGCCCCTTACTTCGGTAGCCATGAAGTTACTTCGGTAGCCATGAAGTGCTTTGAAAGGCTGGTAATGGCTCACATCAACACCATCATGCCAGAAACCCTAGACCCACACCAAATCGCATACCGCCCCAACAGATCCAAAGATGATGCAACCTCAATCACACCCCACACTGCCCTTTCCCATCTGGACAAAAGGAACACTTACAGTGCCTTGCGAAAGTATTCGGCCCCCTTGAACTTTGCGACCTTTTGCCACATTTCAGGCTTCAAACATAAAGATATAAAACTGTATTTTTTTGTGAAGAATCTACAACAAGTGGGACACAATCATGAAGTGGAACGACATTTTTGGATATTTCAAACTTTTTTAACAATTTAAAAACTGAAAAATTGGGCGTGCAAAATTATTCAGCCCCTTTACTTTCATTGCAGCAAACTCTCTCCAGAAGTTCAGTGAGGATCTCTGAATGATCCAATGTTGACCTAAATGACTAATGATGATAAATACAATCCACCTGTGTGTAATCAAGTCTCCGTATAAATGCACCTGCACTGTGATAGTCTCAGAGGTCCGTTAAAAGCGCAGAGAGCATCATGAAGAACAAGGAACACACCAGGCAGGTCCGAGATACTGTTGTGAAGAAGTTTAAAGCCGGATTTGGATACAAAAAGATTTCCCAAGCTTTAAACATCCCAAGGAGCGCTGTGCAAGCGATAATATTGAAATGGAAGGAGTACCAGACCACTGCAAATCTACCAAGACCTGGCCGTCCCTCTAAACTTTCAGCTCATACAAGAAGAAGGCTGATCAGAAATGCAGCCAAGAGGCCCATGATCACTCTGGATGAACTGCAGAGATCTACAGCTGAGGTGGGAGACTCTGTCCATAGGACAACAATCAGTCGTATATTGCACAAATCTGGCCTTTATGGAAGAGTGGCAAGAAGAAAGCCATTTCTTAAAGATATCCATAAAAAGTGTTGTTTAAAGTTTGCAACAAGCCACCTGGGAGACACACCAAACATGTGGAAGAAGGTGCTCTGGTCAGATGAATCCAAAATTGAACTTTTTGGCAACAATGCAAAACGCTATGTTTGGCGTAAAAGCAACACAGCTGAACACACCATCCCCACTGTCAACCATGGTGGTGGCAGCATCATGGTTTGGGCCTGCTTTTCTTCAGCAGGGACAGGGAAGATGGTTAAAATTGATGGGAAGATGGATGGAGCCAAATACAGGACCATTCTGGAAGAACACCTGATGGAGTCTGCAAAAGACCTGAGACTGGGACGGAGATTTGTCTTCCAACAAGACAATGATCCAAAACATAAAGCAAAATCTACAATGGAATGGTTCAAAAATAAACATATCCAGGTGTTAGAATGGCCAAGTCAAAGTCCAGACCTGAATCCAATCGAGAATCTGTGGAAAGAACTGAAAACTGCTGTTCACAAATGCTCTCCATCCAACCTCACTGAGCTCAAGCTGTTTTGCAAGGAGGAATGGGAAAAAAATGTCAGTCTCTCGATGTGCAAAACTGCTAGAGACATACCCCAAGCGACTTACAGCTGTAATCGCAGCAAAAGGTGGCGCTACAAAGTATTAACTTAAGGGGGCTGAATAATTTTGCACGCCCAATTTTCCAGTTTTTGATTTGTTAAAAAAGTTTGAAATATCCAATAAATGTCGTTCCACTTCATGATTGTGTCCCACTTGTTGTTGATTCTTCACAAAAAAATACAGTTTTATATCTTTATGTTTGAAGCCTGAAATGTGGCAAAAGGTCGCAAAGTTCAAGGGGGCCGAATACTTTCGCAAGGCACTGTATGTGAGAATGCTGTTCATTGACTACAGCTCAGCGTTCAACACCATAGTACCCACAAAGCTCATCACTAAGCTAAGGACCCTGGGACTAAACACATCCCTCTGCAACTGGATCCTGGACTTTTTGACGGGCCGCCCCCAGGTGGTAAGGGTAGACACTGATCCTCAACCCTGGGGTCCCTCAGGGGTGCGTGCTTAGTCCCCTCCTGTACTCCCTATTCACCCACGACTGCGTGGCCAAGCACGACTCCAACACCATCATTAAGTTTGGTGATGACACAACAGTGGTAGGCCTGATCCCCGACAACGAGACAGCTTATAGGGAGGAGGTCAGAGACCTGGCAGTGTGGTGCCAGGACAACAACCTCTCTCAATGTGAGCAAGACAAAGGAGCTGATCGTGAACTATAGGAAAAGGAGGGCTGAAGAGCGGGTCATGAGTTTCAATTTCCTTAGAGTCCACATCACCAACAAACTGTCAAGGTTCAAACACACCAAGGCACACCACGACAACACCTTTTCCCCCTCAGGAGACGGAAAAGATTAGGCATGGGTCTCCAGATCCTCAAAAAGTTATACAGCTACACCATCGAGAGCATCCTGACCGGTTGCATCACCACCTGGTATGGCAACTGCTCGGCATCTGACTGTAAGGCGCTACAGAGGGTAGTGTGTACGGCCCAGTACGTCCACTGAGGCAAAGCTTCCTGACATCCAGGATATACTAGGCGGTGTCAGAGGAAGGCTCAAAAAATGGTCACATTTTCACCCAAGTCATAGACTGTTCTCTCTGCTACCGCACGGCAAGGGGTACCGGAGCACCAAGTCTAGGACCAAAACGTTCCTTAACAGCTTCTACCCCCAAGCCGTAAGACTGCTGAACAACTAATTAAATGGCCACCTGGACTATTTACATTGATCCCCGCCCCCGTTGTTTTTACTCTGCTGCCACTCACTGTTTATTATCTATGCATAGTCACTTTACAAATGACCTCGACTATCCTGTAACCCCCCACACACTGACTCGGTATCGGTACCCCCTGTACCTAGCCACGTTATTGTTATGTACATTTCTTTTGTTACTTTTTGATTGATAGATTTTTTTTACTTGGTAAATATTTGATCAACTCTATTTCTTGAACTACATTGTTGGTTAAGGTCTCGTAAGTAAGCATTTCACGGTAAAGTCTACACCTATTGTATTTGGCGCATGTGACAAATAACATTTGATTTGACACACCCAGCTAGAATATGGGAATCACTGCCCAGAATATTAAATATTTAATCAGTCATAAAACTTTCATTAAAACTCTCTCTGTGCTCTCTCTCTATCTTTGTGCTATCTCTCTCTATGTGCTCTCTTACTCTGTGCTCTCTCCATCTCTCTCTCTCCATCTCTCTCTCGCTCTCACTCTGTGCTCTCACTTTCTTTGTGCTCTCTCTCTCTCTGTGCTCTCTCTCTCTGTGCTCTATCTCTCTCTGTGCTCTCTCTTTCTCTGTGCTATCTCTCTCTATGTGCTCTCCCTCTCTCTCAATCTCTATCTCACTCTCTCTGTGCTCTCTCTCTCTCTGTGCTCTCTCTCTCTATGCTCTCTATCTCTCTTTGTGCTCTCTGTGTGTGCTCTCTATGTGTGCTCTCTCTGTGCTCTCTTTCTCTCTGCTCTCTCTCTCTGTGCTCTCTCTCTGGCTCTCTCTGTGATCTCTCTCTCTGTGCTCTCTCTCTGGCTCTATCTGTGATCTCTCTCTCTGTGATCTCTCTCTCTCTCTCTCTCTCTCTGTGTGCTCTCTCTGTGTGCTCTCTCTCTGTGTGCTCTATCTTTCTCCTTGCTCACTCTCTGTACTCTATTTCTGCTCTCTCTTTGTGCTCTCTCTTTCTCTCTCTCTCTCCATTTTCATCTCTCTCTGCCTGTTTGGGTGTTTGAACTGTACGACTCTGTCTGTTTCTTTTTGTGTCGAACACTTCTCCGAAAGCCACTCAGATAGTGGCAATTATCGAATTCATTAAGATCCTAACACAATTGTCAAAACACATTAGCAAAGGAGCATCATTAAAAAGTTTAGTACATTTTAGAGAGAGGTAACCAAATATAAAAGGCAAAGAGCCATCTAACTGAATAGTGAGCATTCTTTAAATTGGAATACTAAATTCAGGGCTGAGTTGTAGTGTTTGCTATTTTCCGTCACTCAAATGTTGTATTTAGACACGGACATAAAAAAGGCTTGGCCAAACCTACAAAGCCTGAGGTACGAAAAAGAACAAGATGTTGCTAAGACATATCTTCTATTTATTATTGAAAAAGTAGCTTTCCAATATAAAGTCTTTGACAATACAACACAACTCGGTAAAACCCATTTCAGTTATCATTTAAGGTGTGGGGGGGGGGGGGGGGGCATAGACTATGAAAACCCCCCTTTCTGCAAACACATACTGAGCAAATGAACACAAAACGTAAGTATATGTAAGTTCAGCCTTGTACTTTCTGTCATTTGGCTACCTAAAACCCAAAGAGTGAACTCATTATCAATCCCGAGAGAGCATCATGTTTTTTATTATTATTTTTATTACTTTTGACTTTTTTTAGGGTGTAGATCAGCTTTAATATTGCAGATTGTGGCTTCTATCATGTGTTAACAATCCGCTTCATTGCAGCTTTAAACTGTTGCATCAACAATCAACGCAGCCTTCAATGGTGGGTCGAAACCCTCAAATCTTTCCAAATCTTTTCACCGTGTGGGCATTCTTCCTGTGCTGTGCGTCAACCCAAGAATTTCATTATCTGAAACATCATTTATTGATGGATGCAAAAGGAAACTCAACATTATATTGATGAAAGATGAATTTCCACAGTCATGGAAGACCTCTCTTTTTTGCCTCTCTCCATCAGCATATGGATTCTGGTTTTGATTGAATATAACCCTTAGTGTTTGGAGAGAGCAATTATTTTACTACCTCAGCTACGAACAGACAGAGCAGGGGGAGGGGGAGAGAGAGAGAGAGAGAGAGAGAGAGAGAGACGCATCTCCAGTCACCCTCATCCAACCCTCCGCCATGCCTGAATGCCGCCGGGGGTGGAGGAAGAAGAGCAGGCGGAGGGAGGACTGGGGAGAGGAGGAGAGGGAGGAAGAAGGGGGGGATGAGGAGGGGGTATACATCCCCCCCATCCCCTGGAGTCCAGTCCTCCTCTCCTCTTCACCTCCATCCATAATTCAGGAGGGGCTGCTGGAGGCCGGGCCTCTCTCTCTACTCTCCCAGCCCCAGAACAGGGCCCCGTGGGGAGGCAAGAGCACGCACCGAGAGCCCCTTGGGCTACAACCACCACAACCACCATCACTGCCTTAGTGCTTAGACTACCCCCAACACCAGCACAACTAAATCTTGTATCAGCACTCGTTAGCTACGTTAGGTTTTATATTGAAATACATTGCTTTTAATAAAGCAGTGATTTAGATATGATTGAACGCATACAGTGCTTTAAAAAAAGAGAGTCACATTCATTTCCTCAATCTAACTGTGAAGTGTCACTATAACTCAATGGCAGAAATGAAGGTCTAAGAATATGATTGGAACATGACCAGCCGAGTTAATAAAATGAGCAAAGACAAAATATGTTGTGAATGACACTAAGTTCATCAAGATCATTAAAGATTGCTATTACACACAGTATTATTTAATACATATTCTGTTTATCACAGCAATCAGTTCAGTTCCCTTTCCTCAAAGAAATACCTTGCTTCCGTTCTGCTAAGCGATCCTTTCAAACACTACCGAGTCTGTGTATTAGCCACATACACACACACACACACACATACACACACAAGTGGTCTGTGAGTGAGTCTCACTTATACACACAAGCAGCGTCTTGCCATCCAGCTGTGTTTCTTTAAACAACTCCCAAATCTCCCGCGTGGTTTTCCTCTGGTGTTACTCTCGGGACAGTGGGGATTCGCCCCAGGTAGGTGATTGTAAAGCCCAGCGGGACTGGGCGAGATGCTATCAGAGCATGTTTCAGATCCAGCCCGGATTATCAGGGGCCATGCAGAGAGCACAGAGTACCGGTCATTACCATTGATTTGGCCACGCCGGGAGTCAAAGACAGACAACGGGAGTGGAATGGGCCCAGTCAAATAGAGTGTGTGAGTGAGTAAGATGAAAAAGCGGCACATAAAAATGTAATACCTTTAAGTGAGGCCTTTCATAGGCTGAGAGCAGGGCAGAGGAGGCTAATGCAGAGCTGATCCACTGTTTTTAGTACTGGTTGATGTGTCTTGACCCATATGTGTTATCTATAAAGATATGGATTTATGTATGAAAGAGTGTGTCTCTGCGTGTGTGTGTGTGTGTGTGTGTGTGAGTGGGGGGGGGGGTATGTGTCCGCCTGTGTGTGTGTGTGTGTGTGAGTGAGAAAGCATGTATGCATGTCCCAGTGTGTGTGTGTGTGTGTGTGCGCGTGTGCGTGCATGTGTGTGTGTGTACGTATGTATGTAATTATTCTGTGTATGTAATCCAGGTGGAATTCTTGTATTTTCCCCTGTGGAGATGGGAATCATTTTTATTGTTGATAATATTGAATCCTCTCTCCCCTTTCGCAGCGCGAGGCTTGTTGACTTTTCTAGACGGTTCAGAATTTAAAAGTTCATTTTTTTTATGACTTGCATGTTTGTCATTTCCATTGCAACCTGATTTCACAAATGGAAGAAAATAAATACAATTTGCTTAACAAAGTACTTTGTGAACAAGACTTTTGATTTCTGTCAATTAGAGTCTTTTTGATATGCAAAATACAGAATTGTTCTAATAAACTGTGGCTTGAGGATATGGAGACACTGTATTTACCATGGACATGCTGTTGACATGTAATAACACTGCGTTTGAGTTACCAGCCAATACAAATCTAATATAACATTTTCAATTTAGAATATTCAATATATATATATATATATACCCCCCCCCCCTCCACACACACACAAATACACCAACCACACACACACAGAGAGAGAGAGAGAGAGAGAGAGAGAGAGAGAGAGAGAGAGAGAGAGAGAGCCAAGCCAAAGGAGGAAGCAGCTCTGAAACCAGCAAACACAATTGCTTTGCAGAGGCAATGCGATAGAGGAGGAGAGGGAGGGGCCTGCTGTTTGCCGAAAGCTATTGTTTCCCAACTGGGAAGGGAAGCCTGGTTTGTTAGGTTTGTTTTTGTACGGGGCACAGAAAGTGGTGAGAAAGCAGGAAGATAAGAGACTTGCCCATCCTTTATGACAGCTGGTGCCCTCGGATAGGTCTCCCCCTTTTCCTGTTGCCCTGTGCTCAATGGTTCCCACCGTGATCTGATCATGACAACCTGGCTGAAAAGCTATGGACCACTCCCCAAGTTGAACAGCCTCAAACAGACCTCAATCTGCTGCTATGTGTTGAGTAGTGTCTGCATCATTACATTAAAGTGAAATATGTATATTGTACAAATTAGCAGTACACATAATGTAGATCCTAACCACAGATCTAGGATCAGTTTACCCAATCCAGACCTTGAGCCTGAATCAGTTTGTAGTAGAAACTTCTATTTGCTCCTAATTATTTCAACAGACATTTTCTCTTATTCACCAATACAATCTGTGACGCATGATATACTGTCATACTCCCACACACCTACACTCTCAATTGAATTCAAATCAATTCTAATATGTTTCAATGACATGACTGTTCAGGGTGGAATAATGCTGCCAAAGCAGTTGATAGTGGTATTTTCACTCTCTTTCTCTCGCAACTCTCCCTCCCCTTACTTCTACTGCAACTCTTCATCCAAAGGATTCATTTATCTGTCTCATTCACCGACAGACAGACACGCACAAGCACACACACACACACACACACACACACACACACACACACACACACACACACACACACACACCTACTGCTTCTCTCTCTCCCTCTATCATTTTCTCTTGCTCTCTCTGTCGCTTTGCCTCTGTGCCCGATCCGTCGTCACCGTGGTTCCCAGGCCTGCGCGGCTGTCAATCAAATGGACCAGGCATCTTCGCTCTGCAGCTGAGCCAAGGCCACATCAGCCCACCTGTCAATCACTCCGCTCAACATCCCTTCTCCCCCTACCAATCCCCCTGTCCATCTCTCACTCAGATACCCCCCAGCATCAGCATCAACACCCTTACACCGCCCCCCCATATCAGCATCAACACCCCCAACCCCCCTCGCCCTGCTAATTTCTCAACCACCCCATATCAAAATCAACCCCCCCACCCCTCATCGCCACCCCACACCCATGTAATAATGCAATCTCTCCTCTTCCTTTGCTGTGGCATCAGGGGATTCTTCTCTCTGATAGCACACAGTGTCTGTTACAACACGGGTACCACCTGTTATGACAGGATAATGACATGTTATGATGCCATTACGATGCATTATAACAGTTACCGGTAGGCTATTCTAATTTGGATTGTACAATATGATGGAATGCATGGTAATGAGTTACTGCAAAGTCAGATGATCACATGTTTTTTACTTATTCATTAAAAAAAAAATCTCTCTTCAAGCTGCTTACGGTGAGATTTTACTGCGATCCGATGTAAAAATGCTTTTCTGGTAATTGCTGTGAGATTGCGTCATGTTGTTGAACTTTCATCACGTCCTATATATTGCAAGAGTCAAAGATAATTTGGGTGATTTTTAGGTCATGGGAAGGGAGCACCAATTCAGGAAGTTTACTGTAAATATACTCTCTATGGCAACAAAGAAAACCCAACAAGGCTTCTACTAAACTATGTAAAAAATATTATGGTAAAGCTGCATTCTGTAACATTTCCACAAACAAATATCTATAATACCATTGATCCAAGCAATCTTCATACCGTATATGTACATTATCCTTATATGAGTATACAATCCTTTTATGACCCTTATGCATAATGCTTATTAGGAACATGTTACAACAATTCACTTGTAATCAGTGTCCAATGTCACAATTATGACAATCTATGCAAAAAAAATTACTAAAGGAAGCTTAATAAACTAGATCAGTAGCCAGGTATGAAAAAGTATATTCTTTGAGGGTGGAAGCTGGAATGAGAACGAGAGAGAGGAAAAAAACAAATGCTGGGGGGGGGCGAGAGAAAAAACTGAGAGAGAGCAAGAGAGAAAGTAGAGCGAGCTGGCCGAGAGGGAGAGAGAGAGAGCGAGAGAGAGAGAGAGTGTGTCATAGGGCGAGATAGAAGGGAGAGAGAGGCATGTCCATCTCTAAAACATTTTCTTCCCTTAAAAACCTACGGCATAATGAAAAAAGACATACGGCTCGAAGAAACGCTGTATAGAAGCACCAATGCTATATAGAAGCACCCTTATTTTAAGCAGTATAGGCTATAGGTTCAATACTGCATTCAACAACAGGCCAATCTAACTTGCCTACGAATGCTATACAAACAATTTGTCTCAGGCCTGTCCTTCGTTTGCAATAAATCAAATTCAAACACATTTTTTGTGCCGAAATCAAATTCAACATAATGTGCTCGTCTCACACCGAACAGAAATGACAAAACATGGTTTCTTTTTTTCTGATAGCTTTCATGGGAAAATAGGCCTCAAGCTACAGACCGCTCACTCACTCATCATACAGTAACTACTGATTACTGTTATTACCAGGAGATCAAACTCAACAATTTCTGTGTTTTGAGAGAATGCTTGAGGCTGAGAATGGCTAGAGTTGAAAGTACGTGCCGTTTATACAGTGCAGTTCAGGTGGTGATGGGCATTGCAGTCCAACATGGGACTAATAGACAGCCATCAACCATGGGAGCTACTTGTTGAACTACACATCAATTACACCTTAGCAACATATTTATAAAGCATCTATTATGCATTAGTAAGGCGTACTAATGCATTAAGCAGTCTTGCATGAATGATGGTTCAGTCAGTGTGGCATGAAACACACCAAGTCTTTCAGTGTAACGCAGTTAACCAGTCACCACTCCAATACATTATTTGACCATAAGACACATCATACTGGTTCAGTGTACACTTTCACAACAATAAGTTGCAGAGCGGGGGGGGGGGGGGGGGGGGGGGGGGCAAGGCAACCCGCAGCTCCTCTAAACCCATTGACAACTGCTTGCCGTTTTCAAGGGATTGTTAAATAAATGTGAACTACTTTGGTTGTGATATCATCATCCCCACCTCTTGCAGAGCATGGTCACAACTACACATCTCTGACTATTCCATGCGCACGTTCAGCTCTATCCTCAGGAGTTATTTCATGATCAGTACACCTCAACTGATCATGTCATTTCAAATACGTAAAAAGGTAGCCTCTCTCTCGCACAATATTGGCCACCATTAATTGGATATTTGAGTGATTGACAAGTGTGAGTGGTTTAGGTTCATTTGTGGGATCTGCCTATCAAGCAGCAGAAGGGCACATTTGCCGATGTACAGTTAGCTGATCATGTTTACTTTGCAAGCTACCAGTAGAAACTTTGTACAGTTGGCTAGACCTAATGTAGTTTTTTCTCCAACCAACGTAGGCCTATCTAGCGAAGTTAGCTAACATTATCCTCTTTTCAACATTGTTTTTCAGAGTGTTTCATCACGATTGCTGCTGACAGACATGATAGGCTACATTGATTGATGGACCACGTGAAATTGGCTAGCTAGCTAATAGATCTCGTCAACATGGCTAGTTAATTAACAAGCCAACTTTCAGGGGATAAACTAGATGGCAATATCCAAATATTGTTGGATTTGCTTGCCATCTACAGTGGTGATGATGGTCCGACTGACCATTTTATCAGGAAGAGGACTTGCCGATGTCAAGCTCTTTCCAAAAGCCTAATATCGGATGAAGCAAGCCAAATGACACACGGATCTGAAAGAGGCTACCCTCACGTATCTGAAATGACATGATCAGTTGATGTTTACTGATCCTGAAAAGCATGCAGTTAGTTACCTGCGGTATAACTCAGATGATAGTGCTAAATGTGGAGTAATCTGAAATATTTAGTTCTGGCTATGCTCTTCAAAATGTGATGATATTCTAACCAAATAGGTATAACCTTTATTGGTCATACTTTAATTGAAGTGAAGCTTATAAAGGCTTCCTAAAGCCTTCACAATGCCTTCATAAGTAATGCGACTTCATGTAGTGTCCGTTAATACTTAGTTTGAAGTGAGACACCTTCGGTCATTCATAACACATCCATAAAGAATCTATAAAGAATCTATATCACATATCGCTTTACTGACTCTAAAGTCAGACACCTTTGGTCATCTATAACACATACATACATAATGCCTTATATCATATCACGCTGTACTTACTATAAAGTCAGACACCCTTGCAGTGGTGATTTTAGCATGTAAATCTTGGTGGGAAAAAAAGGTTGAATCATGATGAGATCAGTGATCTTCATGTCATAGTTCTAGAAAGAGGTTTCGAATTCCCGAAGTACAATTCCAAGTTGGATGACCGTTCAAAAGATATTTTGCCAGTCTAGCTCGTTTTTTTCCAAACTTCCCAGTTGTCTTGAACTCACTGAAGTCAGATTTCTCAGCTCCGAGTTAACAGTTGTTTTGAGTACGGCAGAAATCATGCTGGATTGACAGCATGGCCAATGTTGAATGTTTATCACTTTAAGCTTGGAAAAGAGACCCTTAAACCCAAAATTGGGACCACACACCCACTCCACTGAATAGCAGGCTAGTGATTGCTTTGCAATGCTTTGCAGTTAGCCACTGATTCCTTCCAAACCACTCATTGTTGAATTTGCAATTTTCAACTTGTTGTGTAATGTTTTTGTCCAATGGCCGATGAGCACCGACACATTTTATTTAAAATTTCTCTTTATTATTTCTCTTCATATGACAAGGATTTAAAAGGATTTGCGAGTAGATTGTCGACTTGATTCATGATGATGACTGCTAGCTAAGATTTTGAAAGTATGAAAGTTGACATGGTCAGTCCATTCATAGCTACTGTAGATATAACGAGATCTGACCTAATTCTATCTGTGGCCAATGACCTTGAGTCTTCTTGGATGGGAACTTCTAATGTAACTCTATGGCAGCACCCAAGGGGCTTGAATTTTCTAGCTCTACCCTTAGATTTGGCAGTGACGTAGTGTCCCCATGAGTGACAGAACACTTAGCCGATCACGGCGCAACTAGAGAACATTACCAACCCCTACGCTCCGTATTTTCCGCTGGCTGCCCCGCCACCACAGAAAGCACTGAGCTAGGCTGAAACTCCTGCATTTTGGAGCTGCCTTACTCAAGAAAGCAAAAAAAAGACCATGTTTGTATGGAGGCTTCATTAACTAAATTAATATTTTTTTTTTTTTATTTTTTTTTATTGTTCACAAACTGATATGTGATATGTATTATTGCCAAAATAACATGCAAAATAATTTGTTTCACCTTTACCTGCCATGAACGACAGGTTGCCACTGCTACCAATGTATTTTGCGCTGCATGACTGCACTTTAGACTGTGTCATCCTGCAGCACAGCATTTGGGGGGGGGGGGGAGTTGAGGTCATGTCCAATATTTACTATGCACCCAAGAGGGAAAGAGTTTGGGCCATCCTAGAAATGTTTTAGAGTCCTATAATATAACACACACAGAGTGTGGAAACATTAGGAACACTCTTTCCATGAAAGACTGACCAGGTGAATCCAGGTGAAAGCTATGATCCCCTATTTAGTCCATTTGAATCAGTGTAGTTGAAGAGGAGGTTGACAACTTAAAGGAGGATTTTTTAGCCTTGAGACAATTGAGACATGGATCTTGTAGGTGTGCCATTCAGAGGGTGAATGGGCAAGACAAAAGATTGAAGTGTCTTTGAACGGGGTGTGGTAGTAGGTGCCAGAACTGCAAGGCTGCTGGGTTTTTCCACGCTCAACAGTTTCCCGTGTGTATCAAGAATGGTCCACCACCCAAAGGACATCCAGCCAACTTGACACAACTATGGGAACAATTGGAGTCAACATGGGACAGCATCCCTGTGGAACGCTTTTGACACCTTGTAGAGTCTACGCCCCGACAAGTCAAATCAAATCAAATGTTATTTGTCACATACACATGGTTAGCAGATGTTAATGCGAGTGTAGCGAAATGCTTAATTGACACTGTTCCGAGGGCAAAAGGTGGTGCAACTCAATATTAGGAAGGTGTTCCTAATGTTTTGTGCACTCAGTGTATACAATTCAGCAGACACTTTTATGCATACATGCATCTTAGAGCCATGCATGCATACACTTTTAAGTAAGGTTGGTCCAGGGAATCGTGCCTACTTTCCTGGGATTGCCATGCTCTACCAAGATGCATGACAATGATATAAATGCTTTGTGAAGCCTCAATTTGATATGATTAATAAAGCCTTTATTCATTTTTACATTGTTGGACATATCACACAGTTATGCCACATTTATGAACCCTTTGAAAAAACATGACATTCTGATTTGTGACACATTTATGTAGTGTTTCTGAAGGCTTTATGAAGCCTTTATGAGCAGCACATAACTTAAAGTGGGGCCCTTTTGGGGTCAACAATTCCTTGAAAACGGCATGTAGTTGTTAATGTGTGTGCGTCTGCGTGTGTACAGTGCCTTCAGAAAGGAAGGCCTTTTTCCACATGTTGTTGTGTTACAGCCTGACTTTAAAATGGATTACATTTAGATGTTTTGTCACTGGGCTACAGATAATACACCATAAGAGAAATGATCCTTTTCAGAATGTTAACAAATGAATTTCAAATCAAAACATGAAATGGCTAGAGTCAATACGTATTCAAGATCTTTGTTATGTCAAGCCTAAATACGTTCAGGAGTCAAAATGTGCTTAACAAGTCACATAATAAGTTGCATGGACTTACTCTGTGTGCAATAATCGTTTTTTAACATGGTTTTTAAATGACTACCTTACAGTATCTCTGTGCCCCACGCAATACAATTATCTGTATGGTCCCTCAGTCGAGCAGTGGATTTCAAACGCAGATTCAACCACAAACAACAGGGAGGTTTTCCAGTGCCTCGCAAAGGACACCTATTGGTAGATGGGTAAAAATGTTAAAAAGCAAACACTGAATATCCCTTTGAGCATGGTGAAGTTATTAATTACACTTTGGATGGTTTATCAATACACCCAGTCACAAAGATTCAAGCATCCTTCCTAACTCAGTTGCCAGAGATTAAGGAAACTGCTCAGGGATTTCAGAATGAAGCCAATGGTGACTTTAAAACAGTTACAGAGTTTAATGGCTGTGATAGGAGAAAACTGAGGATGGATCAACAACATTGTGGTAGTTACTCCACAATACTAACTTAATTGACAGAGTGAAAAGAAGGAAGTCTGTACAGAATTAAAATATTCAAAAACATGGATCCTGTTTGTAACAAGGCATTAAAGTAATACTGCATAAAATGTGGCAAAGCAATTCACTTGTTATCCTGAATACAAAGTGTTATGTTTGGGGCAAAAGTAATGCTCTCCATATTTTCAAGCATAGTGGTGGGCTGCATCATGTTATGTGTATGCTTGTAATCGTTTAAGACTGGGGAGTTTTCAGGATAGAAAATAAACGGAATGGAGCCTAGCACAAGCAAAATCCATCAGGAAAACCTGCTTCAGTCTGCTTTCTAGAAAACACTGGGAGATAGATTTACCTTTCAGCAAGACAATAATCTAAAACACAAGGCCAAATATACACTGGAGTTTCTTAACAAGAAGACAGTTACAGTTTTGAGTTAAATCTACTTGAAAATCTATGGCAAGACCTGAAAATTGTTGTCTAGAAATGATTAACAAAAATTGGTTGTTGATCATTTCTAGACAACCATTTTCAGGTCCTGACAGAGCTTGAAAGATTTTGAAAGAATAATGGACAACTGTTGCACAATCCAGCTGTGGAAAGCTGTTAGAGACTTACCCAGAAAGACTCACAGCTGTAATCGCTGTCAAAGGTGCTTTTACAAAGTATTGACTCGGTTGTGTGAATACTTATGTAAGTGAGATATTTCTGAACTTCATTTTCAATAAACATTTGCAACAACAGTCTTCACTGTCATTATAAGGTATTGGGTGTTGATGGTTGACAAAAAAAATGAATTAAATGTATTTTGAATTCAGGCTGTAACAAAACTAAATGTGTAATAAGTCAAGAGGTATGAATACTTTCTGAAGCCACTGTATGTCTGTGTGTCAGTCTGAAAACCTGAAATTAGAATGACTCTGACTGGCGGTGAGTCATCATCGTCATGGCGTTTAGCTGTCCGTTCCCGAGGGAACCAGGTTACCGTCTCTACACTGAGGGGATTTTCTATTTTTCTATTTGAAAAGAAAAAGCCTGTGCGCGCACACGTGTACACGCGTGCATGCACCCACGCACATACACACACACAATCTCTAGGTTGAATAACACACGTGCATTTGTACACGGCGACGCATTTCAAACCGAGAGTAAACATACATACCAATATCTATGCCTGTCTGATATTCAATGAGCTGGTGCTGTCAAAAGGCAGGCTATGTAGATGAGCATAAATGGCAATACTGCAAACCCCACTCGCAACGACCTACGTGATATGACATGGCGTGATGCACTGTAAAATGCAACATGTCTGTGAATTTGTGTGTCATAAACCGTCTTTCTACGTAGAGTACCAATACTGACAGTACTCTAGTGATGATGTCAAAAAGCATGTTGCTGCTCAAACACATTTCTGAAGGGGTTACACCTGAACCTTTTTAAAAGTCCTTCTTTAGAAACGGTTGAATTCATCTGGTCGATTTGGAATTTACGTTTGTGTTACATTTAGTTTGTATAGTATTGTATTTGAAATTCGGTTTATTGAAATGTGTCCACCTGTGTTTGTGTAATGTATTGTGTAATGCTTGTCAAAAAAAACAAGGTTTGTCTTGAATTAAACTAAACATATTTACACTTTGTAACCCACAACGTTCCATGGTTCATTGAGGTGTATATAGGCTGTGTGCTCCGCCCCGGTCACTCCCTGGGGTGACGTTTTCCCTAGGTACAGATCTAGGATCAGCTCCCCCTTCCCAAATCTCTGATCAGAAATGTTTGTAACTTGTAACTAAGAAACTGTTTATAGTTTAAAAGCCTAGCTTTCTCAACTCCAAGTGAGAACATTCTGAATGACTTGTTTAAGGGATATTGTATTGGTTGTCAAGATACAGTACATTTCCTCTGTGGACGACAGCTTCTACTGCAAGTTTGGAGGGGCGTACTTTCTAAGCCCTACGTTTTCCTTCCGTGGAAAACATTCATTTGGATTGTTACACAGACTAACAATTGAACAGGTAAGATCAATCCTTATTTCATTTCTTGTGGTGGGATAATTTGGAGTTGAAATTGAAGTTAAGAGTAGGTCTAAAGTGTAAGGTCACGCCAGAAAAGGACATTACAGCAGAGGGGTATCTCAAGAATCAGGTTTGAAGAGTTAGAGAGGTAACTTTGGTGGACTCTGAGTGAGTTCAACTCGGGATAACCAGTCAAACGAATGTGGCTCGCCTTTTAGCCTGGTACATTTCTATGGCAGCCAATCCTTCAGAACTAACCTGAAGGATGTTCTACAAAGCCAGCTAGATCCCACTCAGGGTTTTCTAAAGCTGACCAGCTTCAGTTAGCTTCACATTGCAGCTCAGGCTTCATCCGTACTACGAAGGTGGATATTGCTCGTCTGCCTGCCGCTAACTCTGTCGCACGTGGCTAGTCAAACACCAAACTCTTCATTGGGACAATGTTGAAACATCAATCCGTGGGCTGGTCAGTGCCCCATTTTCATTAGTGCCGAAATCAAAACGGAAGAAAAGTTATCTTTCATTTTCAGCAGGCTATGGTGTGAAACAGGCTTTTAGAAATGGCGTCTTTATTACATGACTTATCGTTAATGCCGTCTTTGGTGTGCCTATGAATGGATGCACACCTTTACCCCCCACCTCTATAGATAAAATAATTTCATCATAACAACAATAATTGAATTTGTCATACAAAAGTTTTACGGTGCATTCTGTCATTACGGAATAATGTGATAGTTATTTTACAATTTCACCATGTTTTAACACAACCATTTAAAAAAAAAAAAATATATATATATATATATATATATATATACAGTACATGCATGTATATTTAATCCGCCTTCTTCCTCGAATAAAGGGGGATGACGATGCAATTTTAACAACCGCTGTCATAGTATGAATGAAGCCTGAGCTGGAATGTGACGCTAACTGAAGCTGGTCAGCTTTAGAAAGCTCTGAGTAGATCTAGCTTGCTTTCGTAGGGTACCCCTCAGGTAGGCCGTGAGCTACGAAAACAGAGGACAGCTTGGTAAACCCGGTGAATTGTGGGTAGTGTAGTCTTACTGTATCTCTTTGGTCCATCCTCCAGGCAGAAGGAGAGGGTCAGGGTGGCGTCCTCCTCAAAGAACTCCGTGGCAAACGCATCCCACCACAGACTGTCACTCTCCTGAGAGAGAGAGAGAGAGAGAGAGAGAGAGAGAGAGAAATAGAGAGAGTGAGAAAAGTTGATCAATAATTCAAACACTTCTAATATTATCACATCATTTTCATTGTTGTACAGAACATATATATTTTTTTTAAATCAAAACAACAGATTGCAGACTATTTACGCAGTCCCACAATCTCATTGCTCCATGGTAAGTACAAAAATGTACATTTTCACATCCGACAACCAACATATGTCACGCATCAACCCAGGACATCCGCCACTGTATACAACATCATGATATTGAAATCACTTTGTAAATACTAGCAGGCTAAATGTTGCACAATTTCACCTGTCACTCTGGGGAACATGACACTGTCATTTACCAGATCATGTACCTTAACTGGGGACGACCCCGGCGTGACGAGTGATGTTGATTTCACCCGACATGTTATGACAGACCGAGAGGCTTTCATTCGTCCCTTCACCGAGGGATCGCTAGTCCCTCCCAGATGTTCACAATTATCCATGTCAACATCGCCTAGTGTCAAGTCCAATAAGTGCTGACCCCAAGGGACTTAATGTGCTTCATATCTGCAGGTCTGGGGCTAGGTGTGTCCGTGTGTGTGTGTGTGTGTGTGTGTGTGTGTGTGTGTGTGTGTGTGTGTGTGTGTGGAATAAGGATGGCTAAATGGGAAGGGAGTGGAGGAAGGAAAGGAACTAGACCACCTGCAGTTCATTTAGGAGGTGAATCAATATGTGCTCATGACCTGGGAAGAGGGCATCCGCTGGTCAAATATCATCAAAATCCCTGGGTTAGAGACTAGTGATAAGCCTATGATAAGGTAATTTAAGGGCTGGGATCATTTGCAGATTGAGGTAAACTGCACTGCTGGTTCATTGAGAATGTTAAGCTGTATTGGAGGTGTTACAAATGTTGTAAGCAACACACCCTAAGTTGATCCTGGTGCAGACATTGTCATTGGATATTGACACAAAACCATACTAGAAGTGTGATTTCCAACTTAACTCAGGGTCCTTTTTCAGGACCCTGTCTTTCAAAAATAATTCGTAAAAATCCAAATAACTTCACAGATCTTCATTGTAAAGGGTTTAAACTCTGTTCCCCATGCTTGTTCAATGGACCATAAGCAGTTCATGAACATGCACCTGTGGAATGGTCGTTAAGACACTAACAGACGTACAGACGGTAGGCAATTAAGGTCACAGTTATGAAAACTTAGGACACAAAAGAGGCCTTTCTACTGACTGTGAAAAACACCAAAAGAAAGATGCCCAGGGTCCCTGCTTGTCTGTGTGAACGTGCCTTAGGCATGCTGCAAGGAGGCATGAGGACTGCAGATGTGTTCAGGGCAATAAATTGCAATGTCCGTACTGTGAGATGCCTAAGAAAGCACTACAGGGAGACAGGACGGACAGCTGATCTTCCTCGCAGTGGCAGACTACGTGTAACAACACCTGCACAGGATCGGTACATCCGAACATCACACCTGCGGGACAGGTACAGGACGGCAACAACTGCCCGAGTTACACCAGGAACGCACAATCCCTCCATCAGTGCTCAGACTGTACGCAATAGGCTGAGAGAGGTTGGACTGAGGGCTTGTAGGCCTGTTGTAAGGCAGGTCCTCACCATACATCACTGGCAACAACGCCGCCTATTGGCAGAAACCCACCATCGCTGGACCAGACAGGACTGGTAAAAAGTGCTCTTCTCTGAAGAGTTGCAGTTTTGTCTCACCAAGAGTGATGGTCGGATTCGCGTTTAGCGTCGAAGTGTAACACCGAGGCGGGATCGATTTGGAGGTGGAGGGTCCGTCATGGTCTGGGGCGGTGTGTCACAGCATCATCAGACTGAGCTTGTTGTCATTGCAGGCAATCTCAACGCTGTGTGTTACAGGGAAGACATCCTCCTCCTTCATGTGGTACCCTTCCTTCAGGCTCATCCTGACATGACCCTCCAGCATGACAATGCCACCAGCCATACTGCTCGTTCTGTGCGTGATTTCCTGCAAGACAGGAATGTCAGTGTTCTGCCATGGCCAGTGAAGAGCCTGGATCTCAATCCCATTGAGCAAGTCTGGGACCTGTTGGATCGGAGGGTGAGGGCTAAGGCCATTCCCCCCCCAAAATGTCCGGGACCTTGCAGGTGCCTTGGTGGAAGAGTGGGGTAACATCTCACAGCAAGAACTGGCTAATCTGACACAGTCCACAGTACTGCACTGCACTGCAGTACTTAATGCAGCTGGTGGCCACAGCATATACTGACTATTACTTTTGATTTTGCCCCACCCCCCTTTGTTCAGGGACATATCATTCCATTTATGTTAGTCACATGTCTGTGGAACTTGTTCAGTTTATGTCTCAGTTGTTGAATCTTGTTATGTTCATACAAATATTTACACATGTTAAGTTCGCTGAAAATAAACACAGTTGACAGTGAGAGGACGTTTCTTTTATGAAAAAGTTTATGAAGAATGATACTCATCTTCCAATTTCAAGTCAAATTTAGTTTATTGGTCGAGTACACAGTTTATCAGGTGTTATAGCGGGTGCAACGGAATGCTTATGTTACTATGTAACGGCCGTCGTTGGTGGAATAAGGTGAGGACCAAGGTGCAGCGTGATAAGTGTTCATGATTTTTAATATAATCAAAACTGAACACTAAACAAAATAACAACTAAGAAGACCGAACAAACGAACCACAAAACAGAAAATAAACCCCCCCCCCCCCCCCCAAAAAAAAAGGCTACCTAAGTATGATTCTCAATCAGAGACAACTAACGACACCTGCCTCTGATTGAGAACCATACCAGGCCAAACTCAAAAACCAACATAGAAACACAAACATAGACTGCCCACCCCAACTCACGCCCTGACCATACTAAAACAAAGACAAAACAAAGGAACTAAGGTCAGAACGTGACATACTAGCTCCTAACAATGCAGTAAATGCAGTAAAATGTCAAGTACACAAATAATACAAAAATATATAATAATCTTGAAATGCTGGAACAACATCGGAGTAGCAGCAATTCAAATGCAATCTACTGTATACCTATACACACCGGATGAATTTACACCAGATATACTAAGAATGACAGGTACAGAAGTAGATATAGTAGAGTGAGCTATGTCAAGAATGCAGTGTATAAATGTGCAGTGTTTTATAAGTCAAATGTAATGTACAATTTCCGCATGGTCACATATTTGCACCACTGCAAATTTAGAGCACGCCAACTGTGTTTCTTCATTTTGACCCAGATACCCCCACTGCTGTACCATCACTGCCTTTTATCAGCACACATCAAAAGCTCAATGAGTCATGAACTGGGACTGTTAGTAGTGATTACTAACTCAACAGGAGTTTCTGCGTTGTGTGTAACTGGGCTAGTACCAGGCAACTGGCAGTGGATGGATTCTGCCAGGGGACAGGAGGACACCCACTGGGCACAGATGTCAGTTCAACATCTAGTTTTGATTTACATTTGGTTTGGTTGTCAACTAACCTCCACTGGGACAGCACTGGATCAGCTGGCTGAGAAGTGCGTGTGCATGTCTGAGGAATGTGTGTACGTGAGAGAGCGCAATAGAAAGAGAGACAGAGACAGAGAGATATTGCATGGATAAGTGTTTATCTGCATTGCTGTCCATATCATTGTGAATTTAATTTCTTGTATTTTTATGTGTGTGTGTAAGTGCATGTGTGTGTGTGTGTGTGTGTGTGTGTGTGTGTGTGTGTGAGAGAGAGAGAGACATTCTGATTTGTCACACTCACCAGGCTGAATGACCTCAGTAGATAATCCTGTCCTGTGAGGGGCCTCCAGGGAGTGGCAGTAAAGCCAAGGGTCAACAAGGCACTCTTTCCCTTCCTCTCTTTCCCTCTCCCTCTCTCTCTCTCTCTCATTCATTCACCTTCTCTCCCTCTCTCTGTCTTCACTTCCTCTCTCTCTCTCTCTCTCTCTCTCATTCATTCACCTTCTCTCCCTCTCTCTGTCTTCACTTCCTCTCTCTCTCTCTCTCATTCATTCACCTTCTCTCCCTCTCTCTGTCTTCACTTCCTCTCTCTCTCTCTCTCTCTCTCTCTCTCTTTCATTCATTCACCTTCTCTCCCTCTCTCTGTCTTCACTTCCTCTCTCTCTCTCTTTCTATCTCTCTCTCTCTCTCTCTCTCTCTCTCATTCATTCATTCACCTTCTCTCCCTCTCTCTGTCTTCACTTCCTCTCTCTCTCTCTCTTTCTATCTCTCTCTCTCAACGACAAGCCTCTCCATTCAATAACACTTTCAGTATGGTCGGCTGCTTTAACTTGAACTTTATTGCCATTCCACAACATTTATGGTTTTCGTGTTGTAAATGGCTAAACATTGTATCACATTTCCATATACAGTTGAAGTCGGAAGTTTACATACACCTTAGCCAAATACATTAAAACTCGCTTTTCAACCACTCCACACATTTCTTGTTAACAAACTATAGTTTTGGCAAGTCGGTTAGGACATCTACTTTGTCCATGACACAAGTAATTTTTCCAAGAATTGTTTACAGACAGATTATTTCACTTATAATTCACTCTATCACAATTACAGTGTGTCAGAGGTTTACATACACTAAGTTGACTGTGCCTTCAAATAGCTTGGGAATTTACATGTATTTGGCTAAGGTGTATGTAAACTTCAGACTTCAACTGTACACACACACAGTTGAAGTCGCAAGTTAACATACACCTTAGCCCAATACATTTTAACTCAGTTTTTCACAATTCCTGACATTTAATCCTGCTAAAAATTCCCTGTCTTAGGTCAGGTAGCATCACCACTATATTTTAAGAATGTGTAATGTCAGAATAATAGTAGAGAGTAGGATTAATTTCAGCTTTTATTTATTTCATCACATTCCCAGTGGGTCAGAAGTTTACATACACTCAATTATTATTTGGTAGCATTGCCTTGAAATTGTTTAACTTAGGTCAAACGTTTCGGGTAGCCTTCCACAAGCTTCCCACAATACTTTGGGTGAAATTTGCCCCATTCCTCCTGACAGAACTGGTGTAACTGAGTCAGGTTTGTAGGCCTCCTTGCTCACAAGGATATTCTATAGGATTGAGATCAGGGCTTTGTGATGGCCACTCTAATACCTTGACTGTATTGTCCTTGCCACAACTTTGGAAGTAAGCTTGGTGTCATTGTCCATTTGGAAGACCCATTTGTGACCAAGCTTCAACTTCCTGACTGATGTCTTGAGATGTTGCTTCAATATATCCACATAATTTTCCTCCCTTATGATGCCATCTATTTTTTGAAGTGCACCAGACCCTCCTGCAGCAAAGCACCCCCACAACATGATGCTGCCACCCCCGTGCTTTGCGTCTGGGATGGTGTTCTTTGGCTTGCAAGCCTCCCCCTTTTCCCTCCAAACATAACCATGGTCATTATGGCCAAACAGTTCTATTTTTGTTTCATTAGACCAGAGGACATTTCTTCAAAAAGTACGATCTTTGTCCCCATGTGCAGTTGCAAACCATAGTCTGGCTTTTTTATGGAAGTTTTGGAGCAGTGGCAACTTCCTTGTTGAGCGGCCTTTCAGGTTATGCCGATAGAGGACTCGTTTTACTGTGGATATAGATACTTTTGCAGCTGTTTCCTCCAGCATCTTCACAAGGTCCTTTGCAGTTGATTGATTTGCACTTTTTGCACCAAAGTACATTCATCTCTAAGAGACAGAACGCGTCTCCTTCCTGAGCGGTATGACAGCTGCGTGGTCCCATGTTGTTTATACTTGCGTAATATTGTTTGTACAGATGAACGTGGTACCTTCAAGCGTTTGGAAATTGCTCCCAAGGTTGAACCAGACTTGTGGAGGTCTACATTTTTTTCTGAGGACTTGGCTGATTTCTTTTGATTTTCCCATCAAAGAGGCACTGAGTTTGAAGGTAGGCCTTGAAATACATCCACAGGTACACCTCCAATTGACTCAAATTATGTCAATTAGCCTATCAGAAGCTTCTAAAGCCATGACATAATTTTCTGGAATTCTCCGAGCTGTCATTTTCCGAGGCACAGTCAACTTTGTGTATGTAAACTTCTGCCCCACTGGAATTGTGATACAGTGAATTATAAGTGAAATAATCTACCTGTAAACAATTCTTTGAAAAATGACTTGTGTCATTCACAAAGTAGATGTCCTAACCGACTTGCCAAAACTATAGTTTGTTAACAAGACATTTGTGGAGTGGTTGAAAAAGGAGTTTTAAGGACTCCAACATAAGTGTATGTAAACGTCCGACTTCAACTGGAGAAGGTAAACATTTTGTTAGTAGTAAAATGAGGTAGGAGTAGAACACGTAAACAATTATGTTTTCCTGTAGTGTGTCGATGAAAGGCATTGCTTAGTCTGTCTTCGTAACCTTTTCCCTTTGTCAAATAACAGGCGAGGGGATTTAATACATGTCAGATGTCCTATTCCATAAAAACTTGTGGGATTACTAGTGGAAACATCCCTTCAACATCCTCTTACTTAAGCTCCTGCTACTTTACAGAATGGATCTCTATGTTAGTGAGTCAGTTTCGACTCAGTATGTTCCATTCAGGAGGTCCATTGACATTTTGCTCTGGCATTCAACCATACAAACAGGGCCTCTGTTTCAAGAAAGAGCAGAGCATTCGGCTGCTGCTTACATCACTGTAAGTACTGTACTGTATGTGCACGGCAGTGTTTCCCCTAGTTTGATTTCCAGGCGGGGCGCAAAGGCCTCCAAAGCAACATATAGGTCTTCTGGTATCAAAATGTTGAATTGGAACCAAAATAATCATTTTTCCTGAAAATATTTTCAATTGCAATCCTCATGTGTATTGGTATAATACATAGACTGTGTTTGACTGTATACCATAGTTCTGATTTATGTTAGATATATACACTACCCAGTCAGGTCAGCTGCCTGAATGCAAATAAAACATTTATATTCACATTTTAGCAGACACTCTTATCCAGAGGGTTCCTTGCTCAAGGGCACATTGACAGATTTTTCACCTAGTCAGCTAAGGGATACGAACCAGCAACCTTTCACTTCATGGCCCAACCCCTTAACTGCTAGGCTATCTAGGCTAGGGCAGATGTCACCCGAACCAGATTTATATAAAACAATCAGCACTTGACAACTCTGCCACACTTCCCTCGTTCTCTTTAACATCTCATCTAAATCTATCCCATGCAACAGTTCTCCAGACCAGCTTCCTCCTTCTCCACCTCCATGCATCGCTGGACAGGAGGGGAAACTCTCCACACACTCATGTCATGCTTTCATTTACGCTACCTGACTTCCTGACTAGCTGACAAGCCAGCGGTGCTATGCTAGCTGGTGTCAACCACCACAGATCAGTGGCAAGCTGCAGGGACCTCAGGTGAACTAACACAGCAGGTTATCCTCCCTGACGCCTGCCACTGCCAGCCAATAAAGCCCTATTGATTTGAACAGATAGTTCCCGTCTAGAGGGATTTATCAAATTTGTCAATTGGAGTGGGTGATAGTGTGTGTGTTTTATTTAATTTCTTTAATTAACTAGGCAAGTCAGTTAAGAACAAATTCTTATTTACAATGACGGCCTACCAAAAGGCAAATGGCCTCCTGCGGGGACATGGGCTGGGATAAAAATATATATATATATATAAATATAGGACAAAACACACATCACAACAAGAGAGACACCATAACACTACATAAAGAGAGACCTAAGACAACACAGCATAGTAGCAACACAGCATGGTAGCAACACAACATGGTAGCAGCACAAAACATGGTACAAAAATTATTGGGCACAGACAACAGCACAAAGGGCAAGAAGGTGTCTGTGTGTGTGTGTCTGTGTGGTGGGGGGTAGTGTGTTTGTGTGTGGTAGTGTGTGGTAGTGTGTGGTGGTGGGGGGGGTGTTTGTGTGTGTGTGTGTGTGTGTGTGTGTGTGTGTGTGTGTGTGTGTGTGTGTGTGTGAAGCGACTAATCACATCACAGCGGGCCAAGCGGGCATGGATTTATGGGATAGCTAAAAGATTAGTGGGACACCATAGTGAGGATTGTCTGTAAATAACAGTAGACTTAAGGCTCCTATTCACACACACTTATAAATAGATGACGCACACGCACACACACACACACACAGTCCTGTACACACAAAGTCACAAACACATAATGAGTGCATACACACACTCACTAACAGTAACACAGAAATTAGCACACACACAGGCACACTTACAACACTCCATGAAGTGAAGAACAATGTCAATACATTTCAATCTGACGCAATAATATTCCCAGCATGCTTAAGTTACGGGGTATTTTCTCCTTCCTCCGCTGGTCTATTGCACGAGAGTGGCCTCCGAGTGAGTAGGTGTGTCTGGGGCCTAACCTTGGTGAATTAACAACCTCTGCAATCCCATTGAAATAGTGAATGGATCAGACCCTGCATCTTTGACAATGAGAATTATACTGTAGAAGACCCTGGGGCTACGAAGCAGAGTGGCTTAAGTGTCTGAAAGACACAGTCATGATGCAGAGAGAGCATACTGTATATGTGTATAAAGTGTATATGTGTGTAGGTGTGACGAGATACACACTATTCAAACTATGCATTATAATGCACAATTTAAAGTACATTAAATTCAGTATGCAATGCTGATCTATTTTTCTAAATCTGTTTACTGTGGTACAAAGCAGTAAGTAAACATTAGGGATACCACCCTTGCATTATGCAAATGAGTGGAGGTGAACGAAAGAAAAGCCGTGTCCTTGAAAAGCTACTGCCTTCACATGGCCACTGCCCACGATGCACCAGTGGGTCCTAGACAACACAACAGCATGCACAAATTGGACCAATAAACACGCAGCTGTTTGCCTCATCAAACTCAATGCCAGTTTTACTCATAACGCTTTGTGAGTATTGAGGTATCGTTGGTATAGTGTGTAGTTCATCAGCTGATTTCCTGAAACCAGAGTGCATTTTTTTCATCAGTGAAGACGAGCATAGTTGTTATGCCAATACATTTAACTCCAGATGTAACCTGCCTTCCGAAGTCTTTCCTATGTTTCTGGTGGGAATAGTCAACAATGTGGTTTTCTGACATTCTGAGAATTATAGCACCTGTACATTATATGAGAGAATAATTAGAATTATACAATTGTATGCCATTAGCTAAAATTCAAAATTGTATACAAAAACTCTAGCTAAAAGCATAGTGCATAGAATTTAAAAGGTATTGTCAGATATTACTCATACAAATCAGACAGTTTTTTTTGACATGGATGAAACATTGGAGATAATATAAGACAAGTACTGGAAACAATAGAACACAATGAAAAATCTGGTAAAACAAGCCTGGTATTCATAGCTGACTTTGAAAAGGTCTTTGATTAAGTACAACTGGAATGTATATATAAATGCCTGGAATATTTCAGTTTTGGAGAAACTGTTATAAAATGGGTTAAAGTTATGTATAGTAACCCTAGGTGTAAAATAGTAAAAATGGCTACTTCTCAGAAAGGATTCAACTGTAAACAAGATTGTCTACTATCAGCATATCTATTTCTTATAGCCATCAAAATATTAGCTATTGTACCAAATATTCAGTTTCTTGGCAATTTCTCGCATGGAATAGCCTTCATTTCTCAGAAGAAGAATAGACTGATGAGTTTCAGAAGAAAGTTATTTGTTTCTGGCCATTTTGAGCCTGTAATCAAACCCACAAATGCTGATGCTCCAGATCCTCAACTAGTCTAAAGAAGGCCAGTTTAATTGCTTCTTTAATCAGCACAACAGTTTTCAGTTGTGCTAACATAATTGCAAAAGGGTTTTCTAATGATCAATTAGCCTTTCAAAATGATAAACTTGGATTAGCTAACACAACGTGCCATTGGAACACAGGAGTGATGGTTGCTGATAATGGGCCTCTGTACGGCTGCGGAGGCCCATTCTTTCAATAACATGGACATTTCTAAGTGACCCCAAACTTTTGAACGGTAGTGTATATATATTTACAAAACAATATATGGGGAATTGGAAATCATGCAGACAATTACATTGATGGAAGCCACAATGTATCTGCAATATTAAAGTTAATCTACCCACTTAAAAAAAAAAAAAAAATGGTAAGCCATTATTAGTGAACTAACAATTTCTTTATTAAAGACATAGAAGGAATCAATTAGGGACAGCTATGTCTGTGGGCTATGTGGCATCAGCAATACAAGCCATGATAATAAAACATCCATATTCACTATGATCATGAAGTACAGAAATTCATAAATAAAAAATTAAAAACATGAACAGGAAGTGAGTGGAATAAGTTCCTGTGTCTCATCTGTTATCTGTGCAACACTGTACCCTGGAAGGAACTGTGGGAACAGTGGGAAAGTGGCAGGAAAAAGGTGGGACCATTGTCCAAGCTTCCTGCTGGCCGGACCAACACCTCATTGTTTGGGCCAAAGATGTTTTTTTTTTGAGTTAGACATGTGAACATCCTCTAACAACATCTGATGATAACTAAATTGAATAGCATCAGACCTGGGTTCAAATCATTGCAAACACTTTATCTGTGCTTATTTGAGCTTGCCTGGCTTAAAGAACCAATAGAATAGTCCCAATTCGGCAAACCCCACCCATCTAGCACTTCAGGCAGGCTAAAGCAAACGGCCAAATAATTGAAAGATTTTAAATAGTATTTGAACCCAGGTCTGATTGATTAGCACAATTGTTGGAAACAGAGCAAATCAAGTTTGATAGGCACTGTTTGATAGGCAAGTTTGATAGGCACTGTCTATATTTAAATAACTGTTCATGTTGTCTACTTTTGGCCAGCTAATAGCCTAACCACCAATCAACCAACATTATGGACTAAATGTTAAAATCCAGGATAATTTTTCTGTGACAATATAGGTCAAATGAAGATGCAACACCTGTAGGTACCGTAGGACCTACCTAGGATGGGATTTTGTGTCTGTTTCATGCACTGCTTAAATCACAGAGTAAGTTTTCCACATACTGGTGATTCTCTTGCATGGCTGAGGATGAAGGGATCTAACTCTGATAGAAGGTGGAATGTCATTCCCAGATGGGGGCAGTGCAGTGTACAGTATCCTTGAGCAATGGACTGACAACAATCACTTAACGTTCAGTTCCACATTGACCCGTATCCCCCACTCCTGGGCTCTTCATGTAGATCTGAGAAGTATAAGCAATATGGTAATAATCCCAATTTGCCCTCTGATAGACTGGGAGGGGTGGATTTTTGCCTTAACGCTTATACAGTAGCCAATCCGATCAGATCTACACAAATGCCTAGGGGTTGGGAAAAGGGGGGCTAGGGACAAGGGGTTGATTTTGGAATAGGCCACCTGATTACATACAAAATAGACAGTCAGTCAGTCACCCAGAGGTCAGCCAATGAAAGAGTAAATTATCAAATTTCGCCAAAATAAACACAATCCACCTCAGGAGAGCTAAGGTTCGGGCACACTGGCTAAATCCAGGTGAGTATTTTAACTTCCCATTACTGCTTTTCAACCTGAGCACATCAGATAATGCTGGCCGATGTTAATCTAAGTAGCCCCCTCCATTAAAGTGCTATTGTCTCTCTCTCCCTCTCTCTCCCTCTCCCTCTCTCTCCCTCTCCCTCCCTCCCTCCCTCCCTCCCTCCCTCCCTCCCTCCCTCCCTCCCTCCCTCCCTCCCTCCCTCCCTCCTAGCTTCTCGCTCGCAGTGTTATGCTTTATCCCTCGCTCTCCTGCTGAATATTAACAATGTTTATGCTAATGTGCTTACAGCGGCTGAGGTCGAGCAGGCCCCTCCTCTGAATGGTAATCCGACTCCTCATTTGCATATCCGCTTAAGTGTCAGATTCCCCCACAACCCCTAAATCACAGCAGAGGGGTGTGCGTATGTTTATGTGAGTGTGTGTAGAGGCTTCATACGGGGGTCGGTAGCCATTATCAATGCGGTCGAACCTCACGGTCCGTACGCATACGGTCACATAACAATCAAAATCTGTTTTGATTGGTAGGTCAGAAGAGGTTCGCTGAGTAAAATGAAACGTAATAGGACAGTGGCGAGCCATGTGTTGAAAACATATGGCATGCCAAGTGATGTGTTTTAATCGTTAGTGAACTTACATCTTTCATAGTGTATTCCTAGTACAGTAGTTTACAGTTAGTGGTTCAAAGGTGATTATGATGAAGGCCACAAACAAGAGTTTATGATTGTAAGATGATACAATAGAAATTGTAAGCTTACTATGGCTTGTTGATATTTACTCAAATCCAAGTACGTTTTATATGACTGAACCTGAACCGGATTACCGAGAAAATATCAGGGTTGAAAAACATCAATATTCTAATGGCGATATACAGCATTGAACAGTTGGGCAGCATGTATTAGTTAAGAGTCATAACGGCTGTACGATAAGATGTCATGAGGATTGCCATCTAAAAAGGTGAACCTTCACCGGTTCATTTTTAATAGGCTAACATTTTTAGCAACATGCTCGAGAAACTGAACCTCACTTAAAATATCACTTCAGGGGACAAATAGTTTATATGACCTTCAACGTATAGCACAACCCAATGTTTACTCCATCAGTGACCTTAAAGTATGCGTACAGTAACATCGATATTCATCCAGAAAAATGCCATTGTTTACCAAAAAAAACAACACAACAACTTGTACTTGTTTAAAACAGCTTCGTCACCGAAAACAGATTAGGTTGAAAGACTCTGCGATTGCGATTCCGTATTGCTTCCGGAACACATAGTAACACTGCAGCGTATGTTGTTCTCTGGGCCAAACTATTCTCATCAGCTGGACAGGGCAGGGACATTAGTGACTCATATTAGTTGACTTGCCTGCCAACAACAACTTAATGTCAAAACTAGACTTGAGCTGATTCCCAGCTCCCATGCTCAGTGTTTATTTTGCTGCTGTGTCTGGGGTTTGGTAACTCAACAACAAACATTAAATACACATCCATAAACAAATGTAATTGCAGACCCATCAACATGGTTTCTGTCTGAAATATTTCATAATGTATTGCATCCCTGAATATTTATTTACATGTTCTAAATATAAAAGGTAGTAGATAAAAAAAGGCTACCTGATTTTCTTTCCTATACAAGCCAATATATCGTCCTAGTATTGAATAGTGGTTGGCATGATTCAACAGCCATACACTTACTAATATAACTGACTGCTAGGAAAATGGCATACCTGTGCTGAAAAGATAACCCGCCAAAAAATGAGCCCATCAAATGGGCCCCTATGGGCCCTGGTCAAAAGTATTGCACTATGAAGGAAATATGGCATCATTTAGGATGCATAACAAGTCCAACACAGCTATTCAGCTATTTTCATTTGATGGAGTCCAGGTTGCTCGTTTAAAAAGTCACATTTTCTACTTCCTGTTTTGGAACAACATAGGATGGTATAACATTGTTACTTAAAGTACCAGTCAAAAGTTTGGACAAACCTACTCATTGCAGGGTTTGTCTTTATTTGTAATATTTTCTACATTGTAGAATAACCGTGAAGACATCAAAACTGTGAAACAACACATATGGAATAATGTAGTAACCAACAAAGTGTTAAACAAATCAAAATATATTTTATATTTGAGATTCTTCAAAGTAGCCACCGTTTGCCTTGATGACAGCTTCGCACACTCTTGGCATTCTCCCAACTAGCTTCATGAGGTAGTCACCTGGAATGCATTTCAGTTAACAGGTGTGCCTTGTTAAAAGTTAATTTGTAGAATTTCTTTCCTTCTTAATGCGTTTGAACCAATCAGTTGTGTGGTTACAAGGTAGGGTTGGTATACAGAAGATAGCCCTATTTGGCAAAAGACCACGCCCATAATATGCCAACAGCTCAAATAAGCAAAGAGAAATGACAATCCATCATTACTTTAAGACATGAAGGTCAGTCATTACGGAAAATTTCAAGAAAGTTTCTTTTAAGTGCAGTCGCAAAAACCATCAGGCGCTATGATGAAACTGGCTTTCATGAGGACCGCCACAGGAAAGGAAGACCCAGAGTTACCTCTGCTGCAGAGGATAAGTTCATTTATCAGCCTCAGAATTTGCTGCCAAATAATTGCTTCACAGAGTTCAAGTAACAGACACATCTCAACATCAACTGTTTAGAGGAGACTGCGTGAATCAGGCCTTCATGGTCGAATTGCTGCAAAGAAACCACTACTAAAGGACCAATAAGAAGAAGAGACTTGCTTGAGCCAAAAAATACGAGCACTGGTGAAAATCTGTCCTTTGGTCTGATGAGTCCAAATTTGACGTTTTTGGTTATAACCGCCGTGTCTTTGTGAGAAGCAGAGTAGGTGAACGGATGATCTTCACATGTGTGAGATCATGGAGGAGGAGGTGTGATGGTGTGGCGGTGCTTTGCTGGTGACATTGTCAGTGATTTATTTAGAATTCAAGGCACACATAACCAACATTGGTTCCACAGCATTCTGCAGCAATACGCCATCCCATCAGGTTTGCGCATAGCGGGACTATCATTTGTTTTTCAACAGGACAATGATCCAACACACCTCCAGGCTGCGTAAGGGCTATTTGACCAAGAAGGAGATTGATGGAATGCTGCATCAGATGACCTGGCCTCCACAATCACACAACCTCAACCCAATTGAGATGGGAGAGATGGGAGATGGCAGAGTGAAGGAAAGGCAGCCAACAAGTGCTCAGCCTATGTGGGAACTCCTTCAAGACTGTTGGAAAAGCATTCCTTATGAAGCTGGTTGAGAGAATGCCAAGAGTGTGCAAAGCTGTCATCAAGGCAAAGTGTGGCTACTTTGAAGAATCTCAAATATAAATAAATGTTTAACTGTTTAACACTTTTTTGGTTACTACATTATTCCATATGCATTATTTCATAGTTTTGAGGTCTTCGCTAGTATTCTACATGGTAGAAAATAGTACAAATAATGAAAAACCCTTGAATGAATCGGTGGGTCCAAACATTTGACTGGTATTGTATTTTGCATATGGATATTCTGGTGATCCTGCATTGTATAGTCCTGTATGGTCCTGTTTCTGCTGGTATTTACCTGATATTTACTCAGAAATGTATGGTTAAAGGTGGTGCGTTCTGTTACTTATTTCTACATAGTATCACCTGGTACCATTTTTAACAAATACCAGGGAAATAACTGAATGAAAACAGAATTAGCAATATAATTGTTATCTTCGCTGCAGTTCAATGATAGGGCCAATTGAACAGACTTTGGGACAACATCAAGTCAGCCAGGCACCAGTTGAATAATCAAAGGATTCACTCTGCTATTTGTTGTTGTGGATATTGTGGAGGACTCTTCCAAAGGCAGGATACCAAACACTAACAAGACTTTGGCTATGTTCCAAATGGCACCCTAGTTCTTATACAGTGCACTACTTTTGACCAGGGCACACAGACCTCTGGTCCAAAAATAGTGCACTATAGGGTATAGGGGTGCCATTTGGAATGCAAACTTGGTGTCTGCAATGTTTTTCTCAGACTACATAGCCAAGAATAGTTTTAAGGTAGATTGAATCCACCGTTTCCCGCACACTTTCATTACAGCCGGATGACATTTACAACATGCATAGAATTTTCCGTTTTGATAGCCATGCACTTAATGTATAATTAATTACAATATAATTTCTGTAGGCCAATGGAACATCTGGATGGGAACCAAACATGGAGAGGTTCCGTATTGAATTCCTATCAGATATAGGCAACCATTGCCAATATGTACAGCGTTAACAATGCCCAGGTAACAATAGTGAAGATTCAATCTGTTCACATGGATCATTCTATTTCAAAAACAAATGACATTCAAGGCCAAGTAATACTGAGATGATTATCATGAATAAAGTCCTTTTAGTTTTCATGAACAACCAAAACATGTTCTGCCTCTTTTTTTGGTGGCGGTTGAGAGAATCAAAATAATAATTCCATCGTAAAAATGAATGAAAACGAAATGCTATTAACCACCAGCATGGCTGGAAGGATGGCTATAATGGCAGTAAATTGGTGGAGTGTATGGTCGGTTGCTGGGAGTTGTTGCCGGCATGGTATCTGCGGTACAGGAGTGGAAGTCCACAAGGGTTTGGACTACTCCTGTTGAATAATGAATGAATGTTGTGCCATGGCATCTCTGCAACATTGCCTTGGTCTTGTACTGTACTGTAATAACTTCAAATCTACTGTACAGTACAGTAGAGTACTGCATTGTACTGATCTATACTTCACTACTCTACTTTATTGTACTATACTGAACTATGCTGATCAAATTTGTGAAACAGGCGTGTATGATCGGTTCAGATTTGGAAGGACCAGACTTCAATGTCCGTGGACGTCTGGTGTCGGTCGGTGCTCATTGGGTAAGAGGGCTGGATACAGTAAAAGGAAAGAGAGGGGCCTCATGGGTAGGTGTCAGTAAGATCCGGGAGAGTTACATTAACTGGAGAGAGGAGGGGGGGGGGGGTTGCCCATTCTGTTTCACACTCTTGCTATGACCACAACGCGACAGAAAGAGAAAGAACACAGTTATGAGCAGAACATAACAGTTTGCCACTGGAAAGGAGGACCAACTGTGGTTTGCGACAACTATTTACTCCCATTGTAGCCAGTTCAGTTGCAGTCATTCTGTTACAGGTTTTTAGGTCGTTCTGTTACCGATTTGGTAACATAATTATGTATTTAATCACTTAATAAATCATAAACCAAACTGTTATCAGTAAGAACACTATAACTACATTCATTGGTAGGTCTACCTTTACTTGTTACTTCTGTGAACTTTCATTATCCTCCCTCCTCATGAGGGAGAGAAATGAGAAAATACAGTATCTTAAAGACGTGGGTTTTTGATAACAGAATGACAAGACACTCAGCAATATTACAAAAAGGCAAATCATTTCTGTAAAACTAAATATAAAATGTTGATATTAGTGGGCAGTGTTGATATTATTGTTTTTTGAGGTATTTCTAATACCTTTTAAGACTTTTTCTGCTAGATGTTTTCTAAGAGCTTTTTTTTTTTCATACGTTTGACGAAAAATCTAAGCCTTTGCTTCTTCAACATTTTTAGGATGGAAAATGGTTGAAAAAAATGTATATATGCCTACAAGGTTGCAAGTTCAAATCCCCGAGCTGACTAGGTACAAATCTGTCGTTCTGCCCCTGAACAGGCAGTTAACCCACTGTTCCTAGGCCGTCATTGAAAATAAGAATTTGTTCTTAACTGACTTGCCTAGTTAAATAAAGGTAAAATAAAATAAAATAAATTTATCAAAAGCGTTCATTTGATATACGAAATTTGATGTGCTCCTATGAACTTCACATGTTGGTGCTTATGGGGCTTTTTGCCCTATATCATTTTTTGGGGGGGGGGGGGGGGGGGGGAATTACTGTGCCATAACAAAAATAAAACCTCACAGAAGTTCATCTTAAATGGTATTTTAAAACAGCACTGTTTACTGCAATTGTTCCTCATCGGCAAACATCCCATGTGTGATTTTTTAAAAAACAAATTAATCAAATTGATAAAAAACAACTATCTCGAAATACTTGCCTGTAACCATCAATCTGTATCAATCTGCCATGTTCAATACTTGAGAATGCTATTGACTGACCCAATCAGAAACCCAAGGTCACACACCTGATAGTCAAGTTACATCCTTCTTACATGTTCTGAAACACTGTTCTTTTTCCTGAATGCACTTGAATAGATTTTTTGACAGATAAAGAAAGACAACTGACTTACCTGACAAACTAAAATAACAAACTTTTGTTGTTACTAATGATTTATAATTGTTTGTGTTCCAGGCTGGTATTTCAAACAAAGTATCTTACAATGGCAATGAAACCAAAACTTACTGAACTGAACACATTTCCTTGCTCAGTCCTGTTTAACATGATCGCATATCCAAACAATGAACCATTCTTCTTGAAAATATATATATTTTTGTCAAATGTTCTGTCCTTTAACCATGCAATTTAGGAGGAAAAACAACTCCACTTAATAAAGGCTATGACATACTGTACTTGGAAGGTTAGGCACATGTGCAACATGAACACATCTGTACTTACAAATGTGACCACTTTCCAGGTTAAACCACTGAGCCGACCCAAACACACATACATTTATCCCTGAAAACAAACATCCTAACACCTTCAAATAACGAGGCAACCCCGTTCTTTGCCTGAACCCTGTGCCGTTACATAGGGTCCTATACTGTGCAGAACTCACCTCAGTACGAGATTGTAGTCGTTTGTTCATCTCGTAGATCCTATACTCGGGTTGGACCATGTAGGGCGAGTGCCTTCTGTAGAAGGGTCCGAATGGGGAGGAATAGAACGGGTCGTGGGGAGGGTTCGACATGTTGAGTTCTTGCCGCGGTTACAAGCTGCAGAGCGCAATATCAACATCCACGCAACGCACATGGAGTGCGACGCTCTTAACGACGCCGTGGAACCAGCCGCTATACAAGGCTGAGCTACTCTGCACGTTGGGCTGACTAGTTCGCTGCTATAGCGGGGAGGTGACGGTGGGGAGGGGGGAAAGGGAAGGGGGTCTGAAAGGCAGGGTAGGAGGGAGGGAGCGAGCGAGCGAATGTTCATTGGACGGGTTTGAGAGCTGCATGGCTCCAGTATAAGGGTCGTTACCTGCTTCTATCATTGTTTTGGAGTCGACCCAAGTTGTATTCAGCAGTTTTTGTTTTCGGGGACATCTTCTTTGTTACCAGTATTTTCAAGCCCTTATAAAGCCATGTCTGATTTAGAGCAGTTCATTTAATAATTGCACACTGCACATCCAACAAATTCCCTTCACTGACAATGTAACCCGAAGAGTTGTTCAACCTAAACTGCAAATACATATCTCGATTAAGTAGGCAAACATGATAACTGAATAACCCACAATAGATGGAATATGTGCAAAACGAAAATGCATCTTACATGCAACTGTGGATGACACACCAACGGCCTAGTAATGCAACAGCAATACAACAGACCAAATAAGCAACTGCTTCTGTGTCTAAAGAAACGGTCAGTTTGATATGCAGCCCTGTGTTATGACGTTTCGTTGATTGCATTGCTATCAATAATACTCAACCTGTACAGAATTTCAACAAACCCATAAGAATAACATGACTATACTTATTTGAATGGTCTACTGAGACTTCTGTCAAGTCGGCCAAAATGTCAACGTCATAAATAACAATAATGATCTGTTGATTGTTCCTCATCCAGACTATGAAGCCTATGTCCCCCTTGAATACTCAACTCAGTGTGATCAAGTATACACCCTTCACTGCACTGATTTCCCAACTAGATTACTTTAAGATTTTGTTCTTCTCTGATTAAAACACACTGTTTCGCAATAAAGGTCTGTCTAAAGCAGCTTTAGCAGTCTGTAGGGTAGCACCATGGTGTAGCTGGAGAACAGCCATGGAAGTCCGGTGTCGGTCAGTAAATTAGAAGAGGTGGTAGTTGTCGAGAGAGAGAGAGAGAGAGAGAGAGAGAGAGAGAGAGAGAGAGAGAGAGAGAGAGAGAGAGAGAGAGAGAGAGAGAGAGAGAGAGAGAGAGAGAGAGAGAGAGAGAGAGAGAGAGAGAGAGAGAGAGAGAGAGAGAGAGAGAGAGAGAGAGAGAGAGAGAGAGAGAGAGAGAGAGAGAGAGAGAGAGAGAGAGAGAGAGAGAGAGAGAGAGAGAGAGAGAGAGAGAAGAGAGAGAGAGGAGAGAGAGAGAGAGAGAGAGAGAGAGAGAGAGAGAGAGAGAGAGAGAGAGGAGAGAGAGAGAGAGAGAGAGAGAGAGAGAGAGAGAGAGAGAGAGAGAGAGACTTTTTTCACAGTCTTGCCTACTGCCAGTGGAAGGGAGGACAGTAGCAGGTGACCCAATTGTGATTTGTGACTAACTATGATTTCCCATTGTAATTCAATTGCAGTAATTCCACTACAGATTTGGTAACAGAATTCCAAGTTTTAATCACTTAATAATTCATAAAGAAACTTGATATCAGTAAAAACACTATAACTAATTGGTAGGTCTAACTTGACTTAATACTTCTGTGAACTTTCATTATACTCCCTCCTCATGAGAAAGAGACATTAGAAAATATCTGAAAGATATGTGGGTTTTTGGTAATGGAATTACAAGGTACAAGGCAATGTTTCTTAAACTTACAGAAGGAAAATAATTGACACAGAACTAAATATTTTCCATATTTTTTGACCAGAAATCAAAGCCCTTGCTTATTCACAATTTTTATCATGGAAACATTTATATAAGTCTAAAAAAATATAGACTCTTAGCTTTCATTTGACAACCAATTGGATATGCTCCTCTGAACTTCACATGTTGGTGCTCATGGGTCCTTTTAAATGGAAATGCCCAGCAACATCATACCAAATACAGAGACGGACAGAGAGGCGGAGCTACAGAGGGACAGACAGACAGAGAGAAAAACAGACAGACAGGCTGGCAGGCCAGCAGGGAGATAGACAGACATGCTGACCTACCGACCATCATCCATTGCCCAAGATGGATGAATTCATTAATTGCATTGATAAGTCAGATGGCCGTCTAAGTCCGAGCAGTCTGAATCCATCCAGATAAAAGTTGTAATCCAAATGCCTCAGGCATCAAGTTGAATAATTAAAAAAAGTTATACAAATCTATTAATATACCCTCAATTATAAACTACATTTTTTTCTCTCTCATCTAACAGGATTTGGTATCGCCTAAAGCGCAAACCATTGAAGTGTGGTTACAGTATATTGAATTGAGCGACCAACAGATTCCACTATTTACTATGTTCTCGCAGATTGCGATAACCGTATATGTGGGGGACTAGGAGAGAGAATCTACATGGTTTTAAGCCTCTTAATTGCGAATGGTGTAGGAGACGAAGAAGAGGAGACAAGAGAGAGAGGCGCCTCAGTTGGAAAATGCCAAGGTGAGCGTGACAAAACACTTCTGGATGAAAATCGAAATGGGTCAGGACACATATACTGTAGATAGACACTCTCCTTCGCTGGGTTCCCTTCTTAGCGTTACTATGGTAACATACCCTACTGCACAAAGTATAGCAAAAGCAGCCTCACCACAGGTTCGCACCTGAACGCACCACTGCTGTTCTGTTCCTGTTGAGAAGAACAAAGCTTTTTCAGAACCTTACACTAACTCATTTACTATCATATAACAGAGGATGATGGAATACAGGATCATCTCTATTTCAGATGTTGCAAGTTTTGTCTTTTGCATCATGTAAAGTGCTGTTTTCCGTTTGAATTTCAGAAGCAGTTGTGTTTTGAAACGCATATTGATTGTGTTTGTTATAAGTGCGACAGAAGTTGGAATGCAATTCACCATTTTACTTGTTAAGGGCAACATTTGGGTACCTAGAAAGATGGGAGTCACTGATCGAACATTTGTGAAAGAGCCCTAAAAGTAGGCCCCTTAGGAAGAGTACGTCTACAGATGATTTTAAAGAAAGGGAATTTTGATCCAATTGCTCAGATCTGCACATGTGCCTAGGGGCTAGGGATAGTTTCTGGACTAGAGTGGTGGTTGAGAGCAATGAGGGAGAGTGGATGAACGGCCTGGACGAGGACTAGGGAACTAGAAGGAGAGCATTGAGACAAGCCGACGGTGGCCTCCAATTCCGAGCCCACAAATGTTTTTCGAAATATGGATGGAGTATACCACGGATGCCGGAGCAGCACTAAGTTCTATGGCAGAATCTCATTACCATTCTAATAGCTTGCAGCTTAATTTGCATTTTGCCGTGAGTGATTTCTCCCCCCTTCCTCGCCGCTGGATGGAATAATAAAGAAGAAAAAAAACACCCAGAAAACTTTGAAGCACCATATTTTATTTCATTATTTAAGTTAAACAAATTGTAATTGAAAAGCGCTTTTCAATTATGCTTTTTGCTCATACTTGGAGACAAATGAGTATTGGGAACATGTTGAGCAATTACGGAAAGACACACAAAACCACAAACTAATATTTGCACATCCTGATTATGAATATCTCCAAATAGATTAATTCAGTAAGTTTAGCCTTTTATTCATATTTCAAAACATAAGGTTAATGCAGTCTGGATTGATAAAATAACTTTTGCTACTTAACATAAGGACTACTTGATAGGGGCACTGCCTGAAGTGCATGACCTAGTGCATGAGTCAGATTATGTCAACAACAGCAGTTAGAACATTTTATTAAAAGGAAATACATAACGTTACCATTCTGAGATTATTCTTGAGCATTATCGTTTATGTAGATCCTATAACCTTTTGGGCCCAGGGACACAGAGGACTGACTGCTCATTTTTTAAATTATTATTATTTTTTTTTTTACAATTAATTTAATTTCTCACTTGTATTTATAAGTCTCACCAAACATGTAAAGTATTCAAGGTACTTTGACAGAATGAGATATAGGCCTACTACTTAAAAAAACACATTTGTTATTTGCGGTCAGCCTTTTGTAGTTGTGTGTGTTTTCTTTTAATTTAGTATTTCGAAAGAGTGAGTTGTATCTCCCTAGTGGTTCAGCTAGGAAAGAGTTAATATTTTCAACCAGCTCTAACACATATACATGTAAGCACACAAACACACACATACACCCCCCACAACCCACCACCTCCACCACCACCCTTGATCACACACACACACGCACGCACGCACGCACACACACACACACACACACACACACACACACGCACACCCCACCCCCACACACACAAACCCATAACTCTTTGCTCACCCACCACCGAACACTCACCACCACCCCTCCACCCCCAAACTCTCGCTGCTCTCTCCTCTCTCCCCTTCCCTCTCCTTCCTCTCTCTGCACTCTCTCCTCCCTCCCCCCTCAGGTCAGTTAATAAGCGAGCCTGTGCCTGAGCCCGAGCCTGGCTGTCTGGAGGACATGCAGAGCAATGTCTCCTGGGAATTGGCTCATGCAGAATGCTGCTCCGCTGAGAGAATGGAATTTTACCCTCACTAGACTCCCAGTTTCACCGCTCAGTAGGAAACCTGACACACACACACACAGGTTCTCCTCCCGTTTTCCTCCCATGTGTGTATTTGTGAAGACATCACTGCTTTCCCGTAAGTAGAGCGCCCAACATTTTAGAACACCCATTATATCCCCTCACAATCATTAAAGCTTTGTCATTAAACTTCCTCGTTAAACTAATGAACATGCTAGATGTTTGGGGACTTGTGATGGTGTTGCAAACTGCATCCATTTCAGCTTTGCTAACACGAAACGTACCCAGAGTCAAAAGCTACAGTCTATACCATTCTAGCAGTTCATGTGTAAGAGGCAAGAATACATCTACAACAGTGCTTTTCCACATGTGTGCATCAAGTTTAAGTGTTAAGAAATTAACTTTACTCCTTAAACCCACAGCTCCACCTATTGGTGCCTTGTATTAAAGTGAAAGGCAACGGGGAAGGACGTGAGCACGAGAGTGACCGCTCTGGTCTGGGCGTGTGTGAAGGTGTTAATCACAGACATGCATGCACGGATGCAGGGATACACACACACACACACACATACATGCACAAGCACGCACGCACGCGCACACACACACCACACACCACACACCACACACCACACACCACACACCACACACACACACACACACACACATATATATATAAGAACTATAACAGCTCAATATAACTATCACAACAAACACTCACTGTGTAGGGATGACATAAAATATACAGTGCCTTGCGAAAGTATTCGGCCCCCTTGAACTTTGCAACCTTTTGCCACATTTCAGGCTTCAAACATAAAGATATAAAACTGCATTTTTTTGTGAAGAATCAACAACAAGTGGGACACAATCATGACATATTTTTTAACCATTCTATTGTAGATTTTACTTTATGTTTTGGATCATTGTCTTGTTGGAAGACAAATCTCCGTCCCAGTCTCAGGTCTTTTGCAGACTCAATCAGGTTTTCTTCCAGATTCCAGGTCCTGTATTTGGCTCCATCCATCTTCCCATCAATTTTAACCATCTTCCCTGTCCCTGCTGAAGAAAAGCAGGCCCAAACCATGATGCTGCCACCACCATGTTTGACAGTGGGGATGATGTGTTCAGTGTGATGAGCTGTGTTGCTTTTACGCCAAACATAACGTTTTGCATTGTTGCCAAAAAGTTCAATTTTGGTTTCATCTGACCAGAGCACCTTCTTCCACATGTTTGGTGTGTCTCCCAGGTGGCGTGTGGCAAACTTTAAACAACACTTTTTTATGGATATCTTTAAGAAATGGCTTTCTTCTTGCCACTCTTCCATAAAGGCCAGATTTGTGCAATATACGACTGATTGTTGTCCTATGGACAGAGTCTCCCACCTCAGCTGTAGATCTCTGCAGTTCATCCAGAGTGATCATGGGCCTCTTGGCTGCATCTCTGATCAGTCTTCTCCTTGTACGAGCTGAAAGTTTAGAGGGACGGCCAGGTCTTGGTAGATTTGCAGTGGTCTGATACTCCTTCCATTTCAATATTATCGCTTGCACAGTGCTCCTTGGGATGTTTAAAGCTTGGGAAATATTTTTGTATCCAAATCCAGCTTTAAACTTCTTCACAACAGTATCTCGGACCTGCCTGGTGTGTTCCTTGTTCTTCATGATGCTCTCTGCGCTTTTAACGGACCTCTGAGACTATCACAGTGCAGGTGCATTTATACGGAGACTTGATTACACACAGGTGGATTGTATTTATCATCATTAGTCATTTAGGTCAACATTGGATCATTCAGAGATCCTGGTGTGTTCCTTGTTCCTTGTTCTTCATGATGCTCTCTGCGCTTTTAACGGACCTCTGAGACTATCACAGTGCAGGTGCATTTATACGGAGACTTGATTACACACAGGTGGATTGTATTTATCATCATTAGTCATTTAGGTCAACATTGGATCATTCAGAGATCCTCACTGAACTTCTGGAGAGAGTTTGCTGCACTGAAAGTAAAGGGGCTGAATAATTTTGCACGCCCAATTTTTCAGTTTTGGATTTGTTAAAAAAGTTTGAAATATCCAATAAATGTCGTTCCACTTCATGATTGTGTCCCACTTGTTGTTGATTCTTCACAAAAAAATACAGTTTTATATCTTTATGTTTGAAGCCTGAAATGTGGCAAAAGGTCGCAAAGTTCAAGGGGGCCGAATACTTTCGCAAGGCACTGTACATTGAGTGTACAGAACATTTCCAAGACAGATTAACCAGGTAAATCCAGGAGGAAGCTATGATCCCTTATTGATGTCACTTGTTAAATCCACTTCAATCAATGTAGATGAAGGGGAGGAGACAGGTTAAATGATTTGTAAGCATTGAAACAATTGAGACATTGATTGTGTACGTGTTACATTCGGAGGGTGAATGGACAAGGCAAAGTATTTCAAGTGCATTAGAACAGGGTAGGATAGAGTAGGTGCCAGGCGCACCGGTTTGAGAGTGTCAAGAACTGCAACAATGCTGGGTGTTTCACGCTCAACAGTTTCCCGCGTGTGTGGGGGGTTGCAGCTCAATGTTAGGAAGGTGTTCCTAATGTTTTGTACACTCCGTGTAAGTTCTAAGATTGTACTGTCTATTCCCACAGAAACATCATTACAGTATGGTATATGAACTCATACACAGTGGACCAAATAGGAATGATTGACAAGCCGTTCCAGTACTGTTTCGGCTCCAATCCCAATTCACTAGCAGCATCCCAATCCGTGGTACATTACTGCATGGTGCTTCAGCCTGCGGCGGGAGTGGTGGGATACGGGATAAGACGACAGAGCAGCAATGGCCTCATGTGCAGATTATTCCTGCAGTTCAAATGGGATTACCATGTACGCAGATTGTAAACGTGTGTCGCCGCGCCATTGAATTGTGCACAGACAAGACCACATCCTGTCACATGGTTGTGGTAATTATGGTTGTCATGCAGTATTCTGAACAGGTTGGGTTCTGTTAAACACTGAACGAGGATCTCATTATTAGCTGTGCTGTTGTTTGTTCAACGATTTGTCATTGTGGATGTTTGTCTTTTCGTTTGTATTGCTTGTAGCGCACAAGAGAAGGGTTTTCCATTCAATCTTTTTAGTGATGTGACTTCTAAAGGGTAATTGTCTTGGTATTCTGCTCGGAGTATTAAAACGGTTGCCTTGAGAGGTTAAAACCTTGAGATGTTAAGTATGTGCGCTAATCTTATACAATAGCAAAAGTACCACTATTTTCCATATGGCATCATAAATACAATTTTTTTTAGGTAAAGAATATAGACATTTTAGTCACAGGGGTAGGTTTGGTTTGGTTCCTTAGAACTACCTCTACCCACAGACAACCCTCTCCCAGCAGCTCCTATCCTTCCTGTTTGAAACAAGCAGAGGCTCCATCCGCTTTCCTTAGGATTTAAGCCTGTTTTGAAATTCCTCTTTGGATTTGCAGGCAGCGCAGACATAGCTTTTGCTTTCCGCCCCCACACCCCCCTCCCCCTCTCTACCCCCCCCCCCCCCCCCACCCCCACCTCCTCCTTTATTTTTCTCACTCCCCTCCTCCACCCCCTCCTTCTCCTCCACTCCTCTCTCAGCCTACTCTGCAGATGTTTTGGATATTTCTCAGAAGGGGAATGGTGCCCGTTGCCAAGAACCAGAATGCTCCTCTGTGTTACAGCAGCACCATGGCCCACTGGTGACAGAGTGGGAAAAGATGTTGCCACAACATTGGAGTGACACTAGAGCAACATTGGCCTATATCGCATAAACCAAGCATACAGAGAGTTCATGTAGTGGTCAGTGATCACCCACCTTTTCTGAGTCAAGATCACTTTAAACATGACTTAAAAACATAAGCCTATGCAACATTAACCATTTAAAAACATAGGCCATAGGTCCAATAATTTGTCACTACATATTGGTTATGCTTGAATTGCCCTGCCAAATGTTGTTCTTCTCCGACCGTTTTGAAATGATATTTTTAAGTTTATATGATCACACTGGGAATAGATAATTTGTTGTATTTCTTGTGAGGCACAGCCGTGAGCATAATGATTTGCTTTTTTATACTGGACTGATGGCCGGCATCTGATGGCCAGTCTGAGGGGATGGAGGGAGCAGTGGTGAGGCTGCCTCTCACCCGACTCACCGTCCCGCCGCTCACCGTCCCTCCGCTCACCGTCTCGCCGCTCACCGTCCCTCCGCTCTCCCTCCGCTGAGAAAAGGGGATACTTCCAGCTGATGGTGAGACTCAAGTCGCACCGCATTATTTCTGCCTCTGGCACCAATTCATGTTGTTACTCCTATGACCAGAGAAAGTGAAATATTCCTTGATATAAAAAAAGACACAAGCCGCGCTAATAATAACAACGCAAGCATATCGAAACATTTTTCTATATTCATTCATTGCAGCTGCAGTGCTGGTTGTAGTGTGAGTGGAAGTGGGGAGAACGCATGTTTCATGGCTTATAAAAGTGTTGAACAAAGTGTTGATAGTGCTGAATAACAACTTAAACATGATCTTGCTCATAAAAAAAGCAGAGTTCTATCTTCAGATACATGAAATGGTTCACAATGTGAAGGTGAAATTACAGAGGAGGAACTTCTTGACGCAATTAAAGCCTTTAAGTCCGGGAAAACTCCAGGGCTGGATGACATACCAGTTGAGGTATTCCAAACCTTTTTGATATACTCAGAGGACCGTTATTAGCATGTTTTAACCACTCCTATGTAAATGGTAGTTTATCAGACACTCAACAAGGTCTGATTTCATTATTACTGAAACAGGATACAAGTGGGAAATATAAAGATCCAGTCTAATTAAAAAAATGGAGGCCCATTACACTTCAGTGTTGTGATGCAAACATTCTAGCAAAATGTATAGTGCATAGAATTGTGAAGGTATTGTCGGACATTATTCATTTTAATCAGACGATCATGAATGATCCATTGGCGATAATATAGGCAAGTACTGGAAACAATAGAACATTATGAAAAATCAGGGAAACCAGGCCTGTTATTCTTAACAGACTTTGAAAAGGCTTTTGATAAAGTATGACTGGAGTTTATATATAAATGCCTGGAACATTTCAATTTTGGAGAATCTGTTAGAAAATGGGTTAAAATCATGTATGTGTAAAATTTTAAATAATGGCTACTTCTCAGAAAGTTTTTAAATGTAAAGAGGAGTAAAACAAGGTTGTCCACTATTGGCGTATCTATTTATTATGACCATCAAAATGTTAGCTGTTAAAATAAGATCCAACAATAATACCAAGGGATTAGAAATGCAGGGCTTAAAACAAAGGTGTCATTGTACGCTGATGATTCATGTTTTCTTTTAATCCCTTTATGTTTTCTTGGATCGATCCACAGCCTCATAGAGGATCTAGATAACTTTTCTAACCATTCTGGATTACAATCAAATTATGATGAGTGTACGTATTGGATCACAAAAAAACATAACTTTTACATTACCGTGTAGTTTACCAATAAAATGGTCTGATGGTGATGTGGATATACTCAGTATACAATATCCCGAAATAAATAAACCATCTCACTCCAATACATTTTTATAGAAAATTAGCAAAAATAGATAAACTCTTGCTACCATGGAAAGGTAAATACCTTTCTATTTGTGGAAAAATCACCCTGATGAACTCTTTAGTCATATCCCAGTTTACCTATTTGCTTATGGTCTTGCCTACACCTAATGATTTTTTGTATTTTTATTATATGAGAAAAAATATTCAAAATTAAACGGGCCTATTTATTTAATGAAAATGAATTCAGAAATGATTAAATATTAAAGCATTAGACCTCTCACTAAAAGCTTCAGTCATACAAAAATTATACTTAAATCCAAACTGGTTCTCTAGCAAATTAGTAATAATGTTCACGAAAGGCCTTTTTCCCTTCATTCAGATTACAACCTCTCACTTTCAGTTATTGGAAAAGGAAATAATCTATCAAATATCGTTATTTTTAAAACAAGCCATATAAAGTTGTTTGCAATTTCAATTTTATCCACCAGAAAAGACAGAACAAATAATACAACAAATATTGTGGTTAAACTCATATGTACTCATTGAGCATCCTGACCGGTTGCATCATTGTCTGGTATGGCAACTGCTCGGCTTCCGACCGCAAGGCACTACAGAGGGTAACGCCAATACATCACTGGGGCTAAGCTTCCTGCCATCCAAGACCTCTATACCAGGCGGCATCAGAGGAAGGTCCTAACAATTTTCAAGGACTCCAGCCACCCGAGTCATAGACTGTTCTCTCTGCTACCGTATGGCAAGCGGTACTGGGGCAGCAACTCTAGGTACTAGAGGCTTCTAAACATCTTCTACCCCAAGCCAAAAGACTCCTAAACATCTAATCAAATGGCTACCCAGACTATTTGCATTGCTTCCTCTTTTACGCTGCTGTTACTCTCTGTTTATTATCTATGCATATTCACTTTAATAACTCTACCTACATATAAATATTACCTCAATTACCTCATCTAACTGGTGCCCCCTCACATTAACCCCTGTATATAGCCTTGCTATTGTTGTTTTACTGCTGCTCTTTAATTATTTGTTACTTTTATTTATTTATTTTGTATTTTTGTATTTTTTTCTAACAACTGCATTGCTGTTTCAGGGCTTTTAAGTAAGCATTTCACTGTAAGGTGAAAACCTGTTGTTTTCGGCTCATGTAACATTTTTATTTGATTTTATTTGATTTAAAAAAAAACATATTTTGAATAAAATAACAAAGTATAATCTTTGTAAATTATATCATAAATACAACTTGTGGAGTTGTCATACATGCAGCTAACTAAAACATATGGAAATGTCTGCTCTACCCAAAATTACAACCAACCAATTGCAGCATTACCGCAACAAATGGAAGAGGAAAGTGGAAGGGGTAAAAAGTAATGAACTTGTCTGTCGGCCCTGCATTAAAGACCAAAATTGGTTAAAGAAAATTGTGATAAATAAAAAAAGTATTCCAGTTTCATTTAAGGACCAAAAATTGACAAAATATAGACTGCAAAATAGTTGGGAAAATATTTTTGACGTACCGATTCCATGGCACATGGTTTATGAGCTGGTACGCAAAACGACGCTGGATTCAAAACTTTTGAATTTTTCAATTTAAATTATTATACAGAATTCTTGCAACCAACAGAATTGTATTTATATGGGGGATACAACCTTCCCAGCTCTGCAGACTTTGCTGCGAAGAGGCAGAATCATTAGATAATTTGTTTTTGCTACTGTCCATATGTAGCTTGTTTTTTGGTCACAGGTCCAGGAATGGCTGAAGAATTGCAATATTTACCTGGAGCTAACCCTGCAGATGGCACTACTGGGTGATCTGAAAAGTCATAGTCAATCGATCAATAACATAATACAACTTTAAGAAAAAATAGATATTTTCAATTTACATTCTGTAGAAACAATGACAATAGAAAGGTTCAGAACTTTTGTGAAACATCACAGCACAGTTGAAAGATGCATGGCAAATAGAAATCCAATATGAATGGTGTTAAGAGATAGGTGGGAGGGGTTGAATGGAGCTACAAGTTGGGACTAATAACAACTAATAACAGTAATACATGAAATATATGTATTTTTTAAGACATGTATATTTGCAAAAAAATATATGGGGGATTGGAATAGATGCAGATAATTACATTGATAAAAGCTACAGTCTATCTGCAATATTAAAGCTGATCTACCCACTAAAAATAAATAACAATAATTAAAACACTGCCTTCCTGGCGTTAGGGCTGCTAACTACAGTGCCTTGCGAAAGTATTCGGCCCCCTTGAACTTTGCGACCTTTTGCCATATTTCAGGCTTCAAACATAAAGATATAAAACTGTATTTTTTTGTGAAGAATCAACAACAAGTGGGACACAATCATGAAGTGGAACGACATTTATTGGATATTTCAAACTTTTTTAACAAATCAAAACCTGAAAAATTGGGCGTGCAAAATTATTCAGCCCCCTTAAGTTAATACTTTGTAGCGCCACCTTTTGCTGCGATTACAGCTGTAAGTCGCTTGGGGTATGCCTCTATCAGTTTTGCACATCGAGAGACAGACATTTTTTCCCATTCCTCCTTGCAAAACAGCTCGAGCTCAGTGAGGTTGGATGGAGAGCATTTGTGAACAGCAGTTTTCAGTTCTTTCCACAGATTCTCGATTGGATTCAGGTCTGGACTTTGACTTGGCCATTCTAACACCTGGATATGTTTATTTTTGAACCATTTCATTGTAGATTTTGCTTTATGTTTTGGATCATTGTCTTGTTGGAAGACAAATCTCCGTCCCAGTCTCAGGTCTTTTGCAGACTCCATCAGGTTTTCTTCCAGAATGGTCCTGTATTTGGCTCCATCCATCTTCCCATCAATTTTAACCATCTTCCCTGTCCCTGCTGAAGAAAAGCAGGCCCAAACCATGATGCTGCCACCACCATGTTTGACAGTGGGGATGGTGTGTTCAGGGTGATGAGCTGTGTTGCTTTTACGCCAAACATAACGTTTTGCATTGTTGCCAAAAAGTTCAATTTTGGTTTCATCTGACCAGAGCACCTTCTTCCACATGTTTGGTGTGTCTCCCAGGTGGCTTGTGGCAAACTTTAAACAACATTTTTTATGGATATCTTTAAGAAATGGCTTTCTTCTTGCCACTCTTCCATAAAGGCCAGATTTGTGCAATATACGACTGATTGTTGTCCTATGGACAGAGTCTCCCACCTCAGCTGTAGATCTCTGCAGTTCATCCAGAGTGATCATGGGCCTCTTGGCTGCATCTCTGATCAGTCTTCTCCTTGTATGAGCTGAAAGTTTAGAGGGACGGCCAGGTCTTGGTAGATTTGCAGTGGTCTGATACTCCTTCCATTTCAATATTATCACTTGCACAGTGCTCCTTGGGATGTTTAAAGCTTGGGAAATCTTTTTGTATCCAAATCCGCCTTTAAACTTCTTCACAACAGTATTTCGGACCTGCCTGGTGTGTTCCTTGTTCTTCATGACGCTCTCTGCGCTTTTAACGGACCTCTGAGACTATCACAGTGCAGGTGCATTTATACGGAGACTTGATTACACACAGGTGGATTGTATTTATCATCATTAGTCATTTAGGTCAACATTGGATCATTCAGAGATCCTCACTGAACTTCTGGAGAGAGTTTGCTGCACTGAAAGTAAAGGGGCTGAATAATTTTGCACGCCCAATTTTTCAGTTTTTGATTTGTTAAAAAGGTTTGAAATATCCAATAAATGTCGTTCCACTTCATGATTGTGTCCCACTTGTTGTTGATTCTTTACAAAAAAATACAGTTTTATATCTTTATGTTTGAAGCATGAAATGTGGCAAAAGGTCGCAAAGTTCAAGGGGGCCGAATACTTTCGCAAGGCACTGTATGTAGCGCAAAACGGGAAAAGGGGGGAGGGGGTTGGAAGAGGCTTAATCGTGTTTTTTTTTTTTACAGAACTGTTTGGTGATTGACTAGGGATGCCTCACTGGTTGGTGACCACTGACGTAGGGGTTGCCAGTAGTGTGAAATGGTGTGATTAGGGCAGAGCTACCTGGTGACATGGACCACCTTCTGCAGAAGTAAGCTCCTACCCCCAATTGTTTCGGAATTCAAATCCCATCAGGCACCAAACTGAAGGAAATTCAGGGGTAGTTCGACTAGTCCAACTGGGATTCAAACCCAGGTCTGTGAGAGTGTCTGCCCACCTCCATAGCCATTAAACCCCAGAGTCTCTATCCTCTTGACAAGGTTGCTAGGTGATGTACTAAGGGGGCTACAATACTCCATCTATTTATTTCATTGACCTTTATTTGACAAGCTAAGTTGATTGAAAAATGCCGTCTCATTTACAACAACAACCTAGGGATGAATAGATGAGATATGGGTTGAATTATGAAGTAAATGATGAACAGCCCATTTTAAAGACTGTAACTGACTGAAACGGTCTTCATGTTTAGTCAATATTTAGTTTTGGAGGGATGCCTTTGGAATTCAGAGATGTAGGGAGATGGGAATATTAAATCGGACAAGGTTGAAATCAAACCAAACTTCACATTCACAGAAAAAAAATTATATTTGCTCCCATCCTTCATCTCACAAGCATACAACAACTGTCTGCAGATGCGGACATAGATGCATACATGCACACAAACGCACACAAAAACAACAACTCTCACCTCTTTGACACTTGGACAGATACACATACCACATACACATACCACACATATCCATACTTACAACACAGATTCTCACGTAGGATTTATAAAGCATCAAATAACCACAACATTCTGTACTTGACAGCCCAAAGACCATCAGCCAAGGTAGGGAATGACAAAGTCATCATGCCCATTACCCCTGACTTAGATCCCCCAATTTCATCCATTTGTATGATAATAATACAAGATGTAGTTAGAAGTAATTCAAGGCCTTCAACCCCCCCCCCCCCCCCCCCACCCCCCACCCTCTTAAAACAAAATGGACCTTTGCGCCTCTGACATCATTGAGCTGCCAGTAGACCCTGATTTTTTTCATTGAACTCAGAACAGAGGTGGGCCAACCAGCTTGTTGCTGCTGAGGTCTATTCCTAACAGTGCCCAGGTGTGACACTGGAATGGATAGATGCTTGAATGGGAGCCAACAGCTTCCAGCAATTCACATCCAAATCAATGCATGAGCCGTAGCATTATACAAATGGTTCTCCAGCCAGATCTCGATTCTCAGTGGGTTCCATCATGTACATATGTGAAGGTGGAGTGATTTTGTGTGTGTCTCAAAAGGCATTCCCTATATAGTGCACTAGTTTTGTCCAGGGCTCTGGTCAAAAGTAGTGCATTATAAATAGAATAGGGTGTCATTTGGGACATATGCTTCTTCTCTAGCCTCTCTGGACTGATTTCCGTTTCACTTTGACTGGCTTTTCTCCCAAACTGAGATGAGTGAAAAGTGCAACAAACTTGGGGGTTTCTTTCTGCTTTCCTAGTTCCCAACGTGCTGCTGTATCAGCCCGAATTTGCCTATTTATAAAAAGACCTCCCACAGAATATGAATACCAGCAAAAATGCAAATGAGCTCAACAGAATTTATTATTCTGCATATGCTCGGAAACAAAAGGCTTTGGAAAACGGAGAGAGAGAGGGGGAAAAAAAGTGAAACGACGCTCCACTCCTCTCGCAGAAAAAAAGCAAGCGAGAGAAAGGGAGAGAAAAAAAGACAAGATTCCCGGGCCCTGGGTTTTTCGCGATGGCATCCTGTGTTCTTGGATGTGTTGTTGCCATGGCAACTGTAACTTGGTGACCTCGTTATTTCTGCCTAATCCAGCGCTGAAATTATGGTTGCTCCACCCTTTTGCCTGGCTGACTTGATAACATAATCATTGCAAATGAGGCAGGGGAGGAGAAAAAAAGAAAAGAAAATGCAGCAAAACATTTGGCCCAGCATTGACAGAGCTATATCATGCAATATCATAGACTACAGAGACGCCACATAATAACAGCATTCAAGCTCACCATTTTCCAAAAAAAACCTTTGTAGCTAGTTATAATTGGAGGTTGTTTTGGCCTGATAAGGTGTGGTACTGTATGATGCATGGGTTTAGCTTATTGTTGTGATCGAAACAAATCAATTGCTAGTGAAAGTCTAAACACCCCTTGCACAGTCTTCACATTTAGCTGCCTTTAAATGTTATCTAAAAAGGAATTACATTTGATTGTTTTTCCTATGGATATCCAAAACCTACTCCATATTTTCAAAGTGAAAGCAAAATTCAAAAAAATATTCCAAATGAATAAAATTCTAACAATAATGTATTGTTCTTGTATGTCTTCACATCCCAGAATTATCACTTGGTGGAAGGATTGTTGACAGCAATTACAGCTGGGAACCAGCAATTACAGCTGGCATCATATATCTATTATTTTCTGTCAAACGATTTTTAAATGGTTATTCCTCAGATCTTAAGGTTCCTTGGAGAACTCTTGCCTGATAAATAATCTTTGACATACGTGTGGAGGTCTGGACATGGCATCTACAGTTCTTCAGAGTTAAACAATTCTGAAGATGTGTCCCTTTCATAGCACTCAGCAAATTGTCCAGTATTAGCTAGTGTTGAACATTTCTAGTGTTGATTCAAGAGTTCATTAACACTGCAAAGAGTTAAATTAACACTCAGTGGTGTTAAAAAAAAACAGTGTTGTTAATAACCAGAGTTGAAGCAAAACCACGTCCATCATTATCATATTTCCCAGAATGCTCTACTGCAGGTTGATTTTCAACATAGTTTGTTTCAATATCATGTTTTTGCATTTCTATTGAGTGATTCATTTATCTTATGCTACTCAAGCATGAATAACATACATTTTTCAAAATTATTGCAATCTGTTACTTGGCCTTATTGAACCTGTTACTGAAATGGTTGTTCCAGGTTAGATGTTTAAGGTAGTCTCATATCTTAGTATCCCCAACCCGGCAGTCTGAATGCAGGTGATTTTTTTTCCTCCAAAATGTTGGTTATCCACACTCTGGTTGGATACTCATAGGATTTACACATCACTTTGCAAGCCAGCATAATGTGATTTGCAGGCCTGATGAGGCCTGTACAGTGCCTTGCGAAAGTATTCGGCCCCCTTAAACTTTGCGACCTTTTGCCACATTTCAGGCTTCAAACATAAAGAATATAAAACTGTGTTTTTTGTGAAGAATCAACAACAAGTGGGACACAATCATGAAGTGGAACGACATTTATTGGATATTTCAAACTTTTTTAACAAATCAAAAACTGAAAAATTGGGCGTGCAAAATTATTCAGCCCCCTTAAGTTAATACTTTGTAGCGTCACCTTTTGCTGCGATTACAGCTGTAAGTCGCTTGGGGTATGTCTCTATCAGTTTTGCACATCGAGAGACTGACATTTTTTCCCATTCCTCCTTGCAAAACAGCTCGAGCTCAATGAGGTTGGATGGAGAGCATTTGTGAACAGCAGTTTTCAGTTCTTTCCACAGATTCTCGATTGGATTCAGGTCTGGACTTTGACTTGGCCATTCTAACACCTGGATATGTTTATTTTTTAACCATTCCATTGTAGATTTTGCTTTATGTTTTGGATCATTGTCTTGTTGGAAGACAAATCTCCGTCCCAGTCTCAGGTCTTTTGCAGACTCCATCAGGTTTTCTTCCAGAATGGTCCTGTATTTGGCTCCATCCATCTTCCCATCAATTTTAACCATCTTCCCTGTCCCTGCTGAAGAAAAGCAGGCCCAAACCATGATGCTGCCACCACCATGTTTGACAATGGGGATGGTGTGTTCAGCTGTGTTGCTTTTACGCCAAACATAACGTTTTGGATTGTTGCCAAAAGTTCAATTTTGGTTTCATCTGACCAGAGCACCTTCTTCCACATGTTTGGTGTGTCTCCCAGGTGGCGTGTGGCAAACTTTAAACAACACTTTTTATGGATATCTTTAAGAAATGGCTTTCTTCTTGCCACTCTTCCATAAAGGCCAGATTTGTGCAATATACGACTGATTGTTGTCCTATGGACAGAGTCTCCCACCTCAGCTGTAGATCTCTGCAGTTCATCCAGAGTGATCATGGGCCTCTTGGCTGCATCTCTGATCAGTCTTCTCCTTGTATGAGCTGAAAGTTTAGAGGGACGGCCAGGTCTTGGTAGATTTGCAGTGGTCTTATACTCCTTCCATTTCAATATTATCGCTTGCACAGTGCTCCTTGGGATGTTTAAAGCTTGGGAAATCTTTTTGTATCCAAATCCGGCTTTAAACTTCTTCACAACAGTATCTCGGACCTGCCTGGTGTGTTCCTTGTTCTTCATGATGCTCTCTGCGCTTTTAACGGACCTCTGAGACTATCACAGTGCAGGTGCATTTATATGGAGACTTGATTACACACAGGTGGATTGTATTTATCATCATTAGTCATTTAGGTCAACATTGGATCATTCAGAGATCCTCACTGAACTTCTGGAGAGAGTTTGCAGCACTGAAAGTAAAGGGGCTGAATAATTTTGCACGCCCAATTTTTCAGTTTTTGATTTGTTAAAAAAGTTTGAAATATCCAATAAATGTCGTTCCACTTAATGATTGTGTCCCACTTGTTGTTGATTCTTCACAAAAAAATACAGTTTTATATCTTTATGTTTGAAGCCTGAAATGTGGCAAAAGGTCGCAAAGTTCAAGGGGGCCGAATACTTTCGCAAGACACTGTAAACTATGAGTTTCAAGACACTGTAATAGGATCAAATGAAGGCCTCAAAAGAAGGTTTTATGAAATATGTATTGTATTATCTTAAATAATACCATTTCAATAACAACATTTTGTCTTAGGTTCTCACTTGGTGAAGGCCACGGGGCTGAATTTGAATGAATACAACAACCATGTCTCTGTCACTAGCAAACACAGTCATGGGTGGTACTGGTAACTCTACAATCCACTCACAAGTCACCCTGGGAAATATGCAAATAAGGCTTGAAAGCCGGGTTTTGGATTTTTTTAAGGTTCTTCAAAGAACCATCACATTTATGGATCTTCAGAGACCCTAAAATGGTTCCCCTATGGCATCGTTCTCAATAACCTTATGGTTCCAACTTGTGCCTTCACTGTGACAATTACACAAATTTGAATGGCAAACACAGACCAGAATGGCTTTCCAAGAAGTGTTGAGTGTTCTTGAACTGTCCAGTCTCAGTTCTGATTTAACTTTGCTTGAAAATCTGAGACAAAGTTGAAATATTGCTGTCTATCAATGATTCCCAACCAAATTCACTGAGCTTGAGCAATTTTTACAAAAACAATGGAAATACAGTGCATTCGGAAAGTATTCAGACCCCTTGACTTTTTCCACATTTTGTTACGTTACAGTCTTATTCTAAAATGTATTAAATCGTTTTTTCCCCCTCATCAATCTACACACAATACCCCATAACGACAGCTAAAAAACCTGAAATATCACATAAGTATTCAGACCCTTTAATCAACACTTTGTTAAAGCACCTTTGGTAGTGACTACACAGGGTAATGTCGCCAATCACTGCCCTGGGACATTGGGATATTTTTTTGGGACCAGAGGAAAGAGTGCCTCCTACTGGCCCTCCAACACCCCTTCCAGCAGCAGTTTGTCCCCAATCTAGGGACTGACCAGGACCAACCCTGCTTAGCTTCAGAGGCAAGTCAGCAGTGGGATATGCTGCTGGTTCTTGAGGACTTCAATGCTGCGGAAATGTTTTGATATCCTTCCCCAGATCTGTGCCTCGACACAATCCTTTCTCGGAGCTCTACGGACAATTCCTTCGACCTCATGGCTTGGTTTTCACTCTGACATGCACTGTCAACTGTGGGACCTTATATATAGACAGGTGTGTGCCTTTCCAAATCATGTCCAATCAATTGAAATTACCACTCCAAACAAATTGTAGAAACATCTCAAGGATGATCAATGGAAACAGGACGCATCTGAGCTCAATTCCGAGTCTCATGGCAAAGGGTCGGAATACTTATGTAAATAAGGTATTTATGTTTTTCATTTTTAATACATTTGCAAACATTTCTTAACAACCTGTTTTCGCTTTGTCATTATGGTGGTATTGTGTGTAGATTGCTGAGGAAATGTATTTTTTTTTTTATAATCCATTTTTCAATAAGGCTGTAACGTAACAAAACGTGGAAAAAAGTCAAGGGGTCTGAATACTTTCCGAAGGCACCGTATTTTGCCCGAAGAGTTGTGCATAGTTGGTAGAATCTTCTTCAAAATGATTCACAGCTGTAATGGCTGGCGAAGGTGCGTCCACCAGGTATTAACTCCGGGGTGTGAGGACATATCCAATCAAGACATCTTTGTTTTTGACATTTTTTATTCAAAATATTGTATAATATTTGAAAATGTGGACTAGGTTGTGTAGACCTGTAAGAATAAAATCTAATGTAATCCCTTTTAGATTAGATTGTACGGCACCAAAATGTGAATACTGTGCAAGGGGTGTGTAGACTTCCACTAGGCACTGTATACATTATTCATTTAGCTTGATGATGACTAGGTGAAACATGCCATTTAAAAAAAAAATATGAGTTGTGCCTCAAGCTGTAGGACACAAAGTTTGTAAGTTCGCAAAGTACTGCAGTTTCGTCTCACTTACACAATGTGGAAAATAATACATAGGCTTACTGTACACAGACGTGCGCGCACACACACTTAAATGATTAATTTAGACATTTGATTACATTCAGTTATCAAATAGGCCATAGCGCGCGAGGAGTATTTTGAAAATGTATGCTCCTTTGAAATAAACATGGAAACGAATATACAATCTTCAGTCATGCCTTTTTTAAATAATTCACCAAATATACATATTACTATTGGCATATCTCACTATTCATGACCAAGACACACTTAAGCTACATATTCAAAACTATCATTATTCTGGTATTCTGTTGCATACATTTACATGAATAATGAAGGATGATGGCCCCTGAAGTCAAGATTTGAAGAAGTGCTCTTGTTGTAGAATTCATGTATGAACATGAGGCTACATGTCTTTGAAAATGATATTAATGCCCATTAATTTAAGACAAAAAATATTTTAAAACAACTACCATACATAAAGGGCTAAAGCTTAAACTAAAAAATTCAGAAATTCATATTTATGGTTTTCAGTCCAGTGGTGACATAGGAAAGCTACATTTAACATTATATTCTATTCAAAATGGGTTGTACTGTGCATGTCTTGTAAAATAAAACGAACCGCCTGTATCAAAAAATGACCTGGGTTTGAAAAAAGAGCAAAACTATTATCCCATTCCCCAAACTAGCGCCCCCTTTCTCAGACCTTATACACAGGATCTGTGTGCTTTGGAGAAGATCGAAATGAGATACCTATGTTAGGGTGTAGGTGTGTGTTTGTGCACATGAGCATGCGTGTCTGTGTGTGTTGGTGTGTGTGTGTCTGTGTGTGCATGCATGCTTGTGTGTGTTTGCATCTCGCGCATGCTTGCGTGACGGGGCGGACATGACAGGGAAGTCTGTGCTTCCAAACTAACCTCTTTCAAAATAACCTCTTAGGGAACAAGGGCATCTCTTGGACCTCCAAAACATTCTGGACACTCCACTCCCATTCCATAGTAGGGGTCATAGTGGGAGAAAGATGGATGCCATTGCTAAGCCCTTTAGCAGACCAGAGAGGACCATGCACACAACTCCCAAGAGGCTTATCTTGGGTCCCATACTGTAGCTACTAGCTAGTCTCAATCCGGTCACAGCATCAAATCACCGCCCCCCCCCCCCCCCCCACACACACACACACATGACCTGGATTCCACTGGCTTGTTGCTGTGCTGTTGGATAGACGGGCAGGCAGCATCCCAAATGGTACCCTATTTTCGATGTCGTGCACTACTTTTGACCAGAGCGCTATGGGCCCTGGTTAAAACTAGGGCACTACATAGGGAATAGAGTGTATTAGGGATGCAACGCAGAGTTCAAGCTCTGAAAACAAAATGGCTACAGCAGACTCCTATTTCGGTTGTATGGTTGTATTGTTGGTTCATGGTTTATTGTTTTTTTGTCATTTTGAGACCACATTGTTACAACTAGCTACATTAAAAAGTGTTGTGTACATTGCACAATGGTTGTACAATGGTTGTTGTAGTGCTGGGTAGATTCTGTAATGGTGTTTCCATTTTCAAAGCCTATTGAGGTCGTCATTATACATGTCGTATTGGTGGATGACTTCAACTCAAGAGGACTGAGCTACTGAGCGTTTCCACTTCTACAGAGTTTGCTCTTGATTGTTCCCAGTAGGAATAGAATGTGAAAAGTAGAAAAAATATCTATATTAAAGATGCATAAGGTTTTATTTATTGTCTATACGTTCTCCTCTGGCGACGGTGCATCTGTAAATATGGCTCTTAAAAACAGGCACTGTGTTAATTGCAGACCGCTGAACTGTCAGGTAAAAGTGGCACCCTCCTAACCCACCCTTCACCTTCCCCCAAGCTGAGCTTGTTATGACAGCCGTCCCCACCATCTCCTTACCATCACCATATTAATAACAACTCCTATTGTCTCTAACGTCTTCATCCTCTTCACCCCTCCAGTAATGGGACCTGTCAATGTTTGGGAATCAAGTGGCGGTTTTGGTGGTCTCTCTTTTTTGACAGGGGTGTAAGTATTAACTTACTGCCTCAGGCATATTCTCTCCAAATGGCACTGTTATGTGAGCCAAGTGCCCTCCACATTTAGCTGGGCCAAGAGGGGTGCGGAGAACTAATGTCCTTAATTGTCTTAACTGCGTCTAGAGACGTTTGGAACCTCTGAAAAACTGCAGTAGGACAACTGACTGCAGTGACAGCTATTATAATCCAATTTCTAATTTAACTTAGGAAAACCTCAATATGAGGTGTGATTCAGTGCTTTTTTTTATTGCATACTGTCTAGCTATATTAATAACTCTGTGTGTATTAGGTATTTGTTGTGAAATTGTTAGATATTACTTGTTAGACATTGCTGCTCTGTTGGAACTGGAAGCACAAGCATTTCGCAACACCCGCAATAACATCTGCTAAAACACGTGTATGTGACCAATGACATTTGATTTGATTGACACCTTCTGATACAATGCGTTATATGTCAATCCTATTTTTTTTTTCATTGTAACTCCACCCCCAAAAAACAATATTTTTGTATTTATTTAATTAGTTGTCAATCCTTTTTTTAATGGTAACTCAACTCAAAAACAGTTTTTTTTTGTCATTTATTTTATTAGTCCATTGCAAAACACAGCATCACGTGATCCAAAATGCATAATACGGGACAGATCTCTGTGTTTTGAAAGTTACATATTTTGAAAACTTGACTGCTGACATGCAAAGCATTTTTGAGACTATGTCAACAATGGACTAATGAAACAAATACAAAAAAGATTGTTTTTGGCTAAAGATTTCCTTTAAGGCTTTCCAAGCATTGAGTCATAATTCTATGCTATCTGTTGCATGACGACACGCTCTGTTATTGTAATAAAAGCAGACCTTACATTCGACCTAAATATGACAACATCTGGTAATATGACGTGTGGGATACATGTAACAGCTTACGACAAAATCCTTTCAACCCTAAGGGAAGTGCAATCTGGTTGATAAGACAGGTAATAAATGTGTCTTTGACAAATAAGCCAACACGACGAGGAGTGCACACCAAGCACGAACCAGTGCTGCCATTGTGATCCTGTTCTTAGCTGTCATGTCATTCCATTTACGTGCTACATGTCATAGGCTACGTGTGCATTCAAGTGACACTCATACGTCAAAGATTTGCCTTGGCTATCAGCGCTGTGTATTTCTTCCTTCAGTGGGGTACAGTGTACATTCTATGGTTGCTTCCTAAGGATAAGAGGTGAACACAACGTTGGTACAATAGGTTTTGAGATGGTATTCTCCTTGCATACATATCACAACTAACCAAATGGAAGACAACCGAATATGAGCCAAATAGTGAAATTAAATCAGACAGAAGTCCTATTTTGATTCAACTCTGCGAAACCTTTCTGTAAGGGAATATATGCTGCTTATGTACCGAGTGTAATTATAAGAAACAGCAGGAAGTATTCAAGGTATTCAAGAAAATAAAAGTCGATCAATTCTCACCCTGGGCCACTATTTATTGACGTAAGGTCAATTTAATTACCGGGAAATACTTATCATGCACATTTTAATTACGTTACCTTACCTTAAACAGTCCGGCTAGGACGTAGCACCATCTAGCGTTGGACTACGGGGATATAAACACTGAAGGCATACCTCTCCTATTTAGGGAAACTAACTCAATAGACTTTAAAATTACTAAAGCCACATCGAAACTGTGCAGAGATGTGATGGACATATGTTCATAGTTTCCTGATGAACTGTGCACAGTCTTAACTGTCCAGCTTGCTAATAATCAATCACTAGAGAGTCAGGGAGCGTAATTTATTTATTTTTAAATCCAAAAACGATGCTAATAATCAATCCCTAGAGAGTCAGGGAGCGTAATTATTATTATTTTTTAAATCCCAAAACGATGGATAGGACTATTTTTAGGCTAATTTTGACAGTAAGGGATATATAACACATTTTCAGTGCAGCCCTCCGGACCTCGTTGAAGACCGAATGGGGCCCCTGGAGCCAAATGAGTTTGACACCCCTGCTGTTAAACATTAGACTACTGGGGTAATCTGATTTCAAAGTGAGTGACCGTTCATAATTGCTTTTGCAAGAGTAAGGATATAGTAATACTCTATGTTACAGCTTCAGCTATTATTTGATCATATTATCAATACTACAAATATTCCTGTACAAGGATAATTGCTATGAGTAATTTCAGGTTAAACAGGTTAAACATACTGTATACAGTCTTCATTTTGTCTATTTTACCCAAGATCTTGTTTTCGTAGTACTCTGTAGAAAAAAAGAACACTCCCTCTAAGAAGTGCCTGGGAGTAGGCAGATGTGAACATCAGAGGCATCAGCCACCCCCCCCCCCCCCTCTCTCACGTAACACGTGTGCGCTTAGGTTTTTAGGTTCTCAGAGGTAGTGGAGGGGTCTAGTCCCATGCAGGTCATATAACTGTGTAGCAGGCTAACCACTACCATCTGTCCTCACATTACACACATGCACACCCCACCGCACTCTCTCGGGGCTCAATGGCTTCCACGGCGCCCTACCATTTGAGACATGCCCTCCCCTCTCTAACCCTGTCGCCACCCCCCAATAACAGCAACATTTAGAAGGGGATGGGAAAATGGGGCTGGAAGGTGGAAAGGGGGTCAGTTTAATCCAGACATTTATTTCCAGGGGTTTGTTTCAGGCCTTTGGTGGTGGAAGAGGCTCAGATGAGACCCTAGTGAAACCCCCACCGCGAATGTTCAAATTCTGTTCTATGACTGGTGTCGCTAACAGGGCTCTCCAACCCTGCTCCTGGAGAGCTACCATCCTGTAGTTTATCATTTCAACCCTAATCTAGCGCACCTAATTCTAATAATTAGCTGGTTTATAAACTGAATCTGGTTAGTTACAATGGGGGTTGAAGTGAAAACCAACAGAAGGGTAGCTCTCCAGGACATGGTTGGAGAGCCCTGCTAAACGGTGTATCTTCATATCCTCCATGTCCATCTTGTGGAGAGGCCATAAAACAGCAAGGTGGTCAAAACTGCAATAATGTGTAGCATATGATATCAGCTAAAATGGCCATAGAAATGTATTCACAATGCCAAGTTTTAAAACTGAGTGGTCACACAACTGTAAGTCCACTTTAGTCTTGCGAGCTAGACACCTTAACCTCGATCTCCATCTTCCTATCTTCCTCATCGAAAACAAAACTATGATCTCACAAAAGTAAGGAAGAAAACACCCAGGAGTTTCATCTCGGCAAATGCAAATTTCCCGTTCCCTCAACGAAAAATGGGAAACCATCCATTTCAACCATTCTATTATGATAGATGGACTTTTCTAGTCCTTCCACTCTAAATAAATAAACCAAACAATAACCCATTTATATATATATATTACTCTCGTTCCGTCAACCTATAAATCGTCCTATCGGTTTAGCGGATATGTGCGAATTCAAATTTACCCTAGGACATTTATTAGGCCTTAGGCTAAAACGCTGCTGTTTCTCATAGTGAGCTGCAGGAGCTACAGTTATAAGGCCTGGGCCCTGGTGATGACACACACCATAATAAATCACAACGCTGAAGAGAACAAGGAGGTGGTGTTCAGTCCCTCTGATACGTACTTATGCAGGGTGGCGGGGCAATTCATCTAGGCGTATTGTGTGAGGGCCCCCAGGCACATTCAACACGTCCCGGCAGCATACATTAGTTCCCATGATGTTGTAGTGCTATAGAGTGATTGCCCATGGGAATACATGGAGCCATTGTTTATCACAGAAAGCGCTTCAGCTGATCGAAGATACCTGCCGGTGATAGCTCCTTGAACATGAGAGCGACACGGACTATCTTCTCATAATGCTACCAATGCTATTGCTCTGTGTAATGTGTGGTAGGCCTATGGGGGCCAGCCGTTGTGTTCTGTCATACAGTGTACAAAACATTAGAAACACCTGATCTTTTCATAGACTGACCAGGTGAATGATAAGATCCATTATTGATGTCTCTTGTTAAGTCCACTTCGGTGTAGATGAAGCGGAGGAGACAGGTTTAAGAAGGATTTTAAAGCCTTGAGACATGGAATGTGTATGTGGGCCATTCAGAGGGTGAATGGGCAAGACAAAAGTCATTTGAACGGGGTGTGGTAGTAGGTGCAAGGCGCAACGGTTTGAGTGTGTCAAGAACTGCAACGCTGCTGGGGTTTTCACGCTCAACAGGTTCCTGTGTGTATCAATAATGGTTCACCACCCAAAGGACATCCAGCCAACTTGACACAACTGTGGGAAGCACTGGAGTCAACATTGGCTAGCATCCCTGTGGAACGCTTTCGACACCTTGTAGAATTCATGCCCTCACAAATTGAGGCTGTTCTGGGGGCAAAAGGGGGTTGCAAGTCAATATTGGGGAGGTGTTCCTAATGTTTTGTGCACTCAGTTGTTCTTAGTAAGGATATTCACTGATCAGTCGTTTTATCAGCAGCCTGGGGTTATAATATGAAATGAAACCAAGAAACTTGAATCTATAATGAACTTTTTTTTTTTTAAGGAACCGTAATGGAAATCAGTCTCTGATTTTGTGATATTCCAGTCACATTTTTATACTGTGTATGTATTTCTTTCAACTGGCATATAAAATCAATCAATAAATCTCAGACTTTCAGTGGAGCCCATTTATTGTATGTTGCCTTTTCTTCATTGACTTCTGTTTTCGGCCAAATTCACTCATATGTTGTATGTGTTAACATTACTTTATAGTTACTTTTGTGACCAACACATTTACACAGGCAGCCCACTTCTGATCTTTTTCTATTACTTGGTATTTTGACCAATCAGATCAGCTCTTTTGCCCATAATTGGGCAAAAGATCAGAATTGGGCTGCCTGTCTAAACGCACTCATATTCCCTTAGGCACACAACGGCTAATTTGACTGGTGAAGTGAGTTGTTATCCAGGGGCACCACCTGGTGGTGAAGGCTATAGCATGTCACTGGAAATGACCATGCACTAGAACAAGTCAAACAAGGCAGGTGAAGAATTTACTGTAACTGGTCTCCAACCCCATTCAAAATGGTATGTATTTAATGGAAGGCAAATAAGTCTAATTATAACCAGTTAAATTCAATGAAATATATTATTTGGGGGTAGGGGTGGGCAGGCATTAAATCAGGATTTCGACAGTGGTGAAACTGCTACAAATCCATAATCCCCAAAATGTGTTGCTTTTCTATGATTGTTTTCAGCAGATGTGCATTAGATTTCCACTGTTTAAAGTACCAAGGTTACGGTGATGTTGTAGTATCTTGATTGTCTCTCACATATAATTAAATCAGATTATGATTCATATGGAGTTTTATTCAAATTGAGACCGAGGAATAAAACCACATCAAAAGACACAAAAATACAAACAATTTGTTATGAGATACTGATAATAGTTCTTAGAGGGAACATCTTCAACCAAGCATTCATTCCCTCTTTCTCCCTGTGACTCATTTTAACCCCCCCGACCTGCCCTATCACCATCTCTCCCAACTATCCCGCTCAACTAGCCCTCCCTCCCTCTTTCTCCCTGTGACTCATTTTAACCCCCCCGACCTGCCCTATCACCATCTCTCCCAACCATCCCACTCAACTAGCCCTCCCTCCCGCTCTCCCTGTGACTCATTTTAACCCTCCCTCCCGCTCTCTCATTGTCTATCTCTCCCTCCCTCTCCTCTATTGCGTGGGTAGTGTCTGTGTCTTGCCTCCCACAGTAGTGAGCTGCATCAGACTGCCCGATGCTGGACGATCTGCACCAGTGGCCCAATTGAAGAACGTTCTGGAAGACAGAAAAATAAGACTGAGAAAATAAGAAAATTAAGAGGATGAGACTATGGAGATAGTGTTGGCTAATGTTTAACTATATAAAATAAAAAGTGTTAAACAAAACAATATGTATTTTATACTTGAGATTCCTCAAAGTAGCCACCCTTCGCCTTGATGACAGCTTTGCACACTCTTGGCATTCTATTAACCAGCATCATGAGGTAGTCGCCTGGAATGCATTTCAATTAACAGGTGTGCCTTGTTAAAAAGTTAATTTGCCGAATTTCTATCCTTCTTAATGCGTTTGAGCCAATTAGTTGTGTTGTGATAAGGTAGGGTTGGTATACAGAAGATTTGGTAAAAGACCAAGTCCATATTATGGAAAGAATAGCTCAAACAAGCAAAGAGAAACGGCAGTCCATCATTACTTTTAAGACATGAAGGTCAGTCAATGTGGAACATTTCATGAACTTTAAAAGTTTCTTCAAGTGCAGTCGAAAAAAACATTAATGTGCTTTGATGAAACTGGCTCTCATGGGGACTCCACAGGAAAGGAAGACCCAGAGTTACCTCTGCTGCAGAGGATAAGTTCATTCGAGTTACCAGCCTCAGAAATTGCTGCTCAAACAAATGCTTTACCGAGTTTAAGTAACAGACACATCTCACCATCAACTGTTGAGAGGAGACTGCGTGAATCAGGCCTTTGTGGTAATTTGCTGCAAAGAAAACACTACTAAAGGACACCAATAATAAAGAAGAGACTTGCTTGGGCCAAGAAACACAAGCAATGGACATTAGACTTGTGGAAATCTGTAATTTGGTCTGATGAGTCCACATTTGAGATTTTTCACTCCAACCGCCGTGTCTTTGTGAGACGTAGAGTAGGTGAATGGATGATCTCCGCATGTGTGATTCCCACCGTAAAGCATGGAGGAGGTGGTGTGATGGTGCTTTGCTGGTGATTTATTTAAAATTCAAAGCACACTCCACACCACCTCCTCCATGCTTCACGGTGGGAATCACACATGCGGAGATCATCCATTCACCTACTCTACGTCTCACAAAGACACGGCGGTTGGCTATCACAGCATTCTGAGGCAATACACCATTCCATCTGGTTTGCGGTTAGTGGGACTATCATTTGTTTTTCAACAGGACAATGACCCAACACACCTACAGGCTGTGTAAGGGCTATTTGACCAAGAAGGAGAGTAATGGAGTGCTGCATCAGATGAGCTGGCCTCCACAATCACCCAACCTTAACCCGGTTGAGATGGTTTGGGATGAGTTTGACCGCAGAGTGATGGAAAAGCAGCCGACAAGTGCTCAGCATATGTGGGAACTCCTTCAAGACTGTTGGAAAAGCATTCCAGGTGAAGCTGGTTGAGAGAATGCCAAGAGTGTGCAAAGCTGTCATGAAGGCAAAGGGTGGCTAATTTGAAGAATTGATTTGTTTAACACTTTTTTGGTTACTACAGGATTCCATGTGTCATTTCATAGTTTTGATGTCTTCAATATTATTCCACAATGTAGAAAATATAACAATGAAGAAAAACCCTTGAATGAGTAGGTGTGTCCAAACTTTTGACTGGAACTGTAGATACAGTATCTCTCTGTGCCTCTTAGTGTGTTTTGAGTTATCCTGTTAGCCAATTACCTATTTCAACAACAAATGATCATGAGCTAGCCTATTCCAGTGATGTAGTCAAGTCACTAAACCTCGAGTCCGAGTTGAGTCCTAAGTCCCTTATGTTCGAGGAAGAGTCCTAGTCAGAGTCTTTATACTCGAGTCACGAGTTCCTTGTTAGTGCTAAAAGTGAGACCTACTGTATTGAACATTGGTAAGGCTAGGAGCTACAGTAGCTATTCAACATGTGCCGTTGTAGCTAGCATGTTGAATTATGCAATGGAGAGAGACTTAAGAAAATTACATTTTATTTGTCACATGCCGTGAATACAACAGGTGAAATGCTTACTTACAAGCTCTTTAATTAAAAAAAAAAACAATACAGTGCCTTGCGAAAGTATTCGGCCCCCTTGAACTTTGCGACCTTTTGCCACATTTCAGGCTTCAAACATAAAGATATAAAACTGTATTTTTTTGTGAAGAATCAACAACAAGTGGGACACAATCATGAAGTGGAACGACATTTATTGGATATTCCAAACTTTTTTAACAAATCAAAAACTGAAAAATTGGGCTTGCAAAATTATTCAGCCCCCTTAAGTTAATACTTTGTAGTAAATATTTTTGTATCCAAATCCGGCTTTAAACTTCTTCACAACAGTATCTCGGACCTGCCTGGTGTGTTCCTTGTTCTTCATGATGCTCTCTGCGCTTTTAACGGACCTCTGAGACTATCACAGTGCAGGTGCATTTATACGGAGACTTGATTACACACAGGTATTTATCATCATTAGTCATTTAGGTCAACATTGGATCATTCAGAGATCCTCACTGAACTTCTGGAGAGAGTTTGCTGCACTGAAAGTAAAGGGGCTGAATAATTTTGCACGCCCAATTTTTCAGTTTTTGATTTGTTAAAAAAGTTTGAAATATCCAATAAATGTCGTTCCACTTCATGATTGTGTCCCACGTGTTGTTGATTCTTCACAAAAAAAATACAGTTTTATATCTTTATGTTTGAAGCCTGAAATGTAGCAAAAGGTCGCAAAGTTCAAGGGGGCCGAATACTTTCGCAAGGCACTGTATATATATATATATATATATATATATATATATATATATATATATATATTTTTTTTTAATTAAAACTTATAAATTAAAGTATGAATTTTTTAAAATAAAATAACAATAACAAGGCTATACAGTGCATTCGGAAAGTATTCAGACCCCTTGACTTTTTCCACATTTTGTTAGGTTACAGCCTTATTCGAAAATGTTTTAAATAGTTTTTTCTACCTCAATCAACACACAATACCCCATAATGACAAACCAAAAACAGATTTTTAGAAAATGTTGCTAATTTATTAAAAATAAAAACCTGACATTTACATAAGTATTCAGACCCTTTACTCAGTACTTTGTTGAAGCACCTTTGGCTGCGATTACAGCCTTGAGTCTTCCTGGGTATGACGCTACAAGCTTGGAACACCTGTATTTGGGGAGTGGCTCTCATTCTGCTCTGCAAATCTCCTGATGCTCTGCCAGGTTGGATGGGGAGAGTTGCTGCACAGCTATTTTCAGGTCTCTCCAGAGATATCTGGGCTCTGGCTGGGCCACTGAAGGACATTCAGAGACTTGTCCCCAAGCCACTCCTGCATCGCCTTGTCTGTGTGCTTAGTGTCATTGTCCTGTTGGAAGGTGAACCTTTGTCCCAGTCTGAGGTCCTGAGTGCTCTGGAGCAGGTTTCCATCAAGGATCTTTCTGTACTTTGCTCCGTTCATCTTTGCCTTGATACTGACTAGTCTCCAAGTCCCTGCCGCTGAACAACATCCCCACAGCATGATGGTGCCACCACCATGCTTCACCGTAGGGATGGTGCCAGGCTTCCACCAGATGTGACGCTTGGCATTCAAGCCAAAGAGTTCAATCTTGATTTCATCAGACCAGAGGATTTTGTTTATCATGGTCTGAGAGTCTTTAGGTGTCTTTTGGCAAACTCCAAGTGGGCCGTCATGTGTCTTTTACTGAGGAGTGGCTTCCGTCTTGCCACTCTACCATTAAGGCCTGATTGGTGGAGTGCTGCAGAGATGGTTGTCCTTCTGGAAGGTTCTCCCATCTCCACAGAGGAACTCTAAAGTTCTGTCAGAGTGAACATCAGGTTCTTAATCACCTCCCTGACAAAGGCCCTTCTCCACCGATTGCTCAGTTTTGCCGGGCGGCCAGCTCTAGTAAGAGTCTTGGTGGTTCTAAACTTTTTCCATTTAAGAATGGAGGCCACTGTGTGCTTGGGGACCTTCAATGCTGCAGACATTTTTTGCTACCCTTCCCAGATCTGTGCCTCGACACAATCCTATCTCAGAGCTCTACGGACAATTCCTAAGACCTCATGGCTTGGTTTTTGCTCTGACATGCCTTGTCAACTGTGGGACATCATATAGGACAGGTGGGTGCCTTTCAAATCATGTCCAATCAATTGAATTGACCACAGCTGGACTCCAAGTTGTCGAAACATCTCAAGGATGATCAATGGAAACAGGATGCACCTGAGCTCAATTTCGAGTGTCATAGCAAAGGGTATGAATACTTATGTAAATAAGGTGTTTTTTTTAATATATTTTTTTATACATTTGCAAACATAAAAAAAAAAACGTTTTCACTTTTTTGTTATCAAATCAAAGTTTATTTGTCACGTGCACCGAATACAACAGGTGTAGGTAGACCTTACAGTGAACTCTTACTTACAGGCTCTAATCAATAGTGTGAAAAAAGGTATTCGTGTGTGTGTGTAGGTAAGTAAAGGAAGAAAACAATAAAAATACATTTGAAAACAGTAGCAAGGCTATATACATATACAGACGGTTAGTCAGGCTTATTGAGGTAGTATGTACATGTAGGTATGGTTAAAGTGACTATGCATATATGATGAACAGAGAATAGCAGTAGCTTAAAAAGAGGGGTTGGCGGGTGGTGGGACACAATGCAGATCGCCCCGGTTAACCAATGTGCGGGGGCACTGGTTGGTCGGGCCAATTGAGGTAGTATGTACATTAATGTATAGTTTAAGTGACTATACATAAATGATAAACAGAGATTAGCGGCAGCGTAAAAGAGGCGTTGGGGGAAGGCACACAATGCAAATAGTCCGGGTAACCATTTGGTTACCTGTTCAGGAGTCTTATGGCTTGGGGGTAAAAACTGTTGAGAAACCTTTTTGTCCTAGACTTGGCACTCCGGTACTGCTTGCCATTCAGTAGTAGAGAGAACAGTCTGACTGGGGTGGCCGGGGTCTTTGACAATTTTTAGGCCCTTCCTCTGACACCGCCTGGTGTAGAGGTCCTGGATGGCAGGAAGCTTTACCCCAGTGATGTACTGAGCCGTACGCACTACCCTCAAGTGCCTTGCGGTCGGAGGCCGAGCAATTGCCGTACCTGGCAGTGATGCAACCGGTCAGGATGTTCTCGATGTTGCAGCTGTAGAGCCTTTTGAGGATCTCAAGACCCATGCCAAATCTTTTTAGTTTCCTGAGGTGGAATAGGCTTTGCTGTGCCCTCTTCACGACTGTCTCGGTGTGTTTAGACCATTCTAGTTGGTTGTTTATGTGGACACCAAGGAACTTGAAGCTCTCAACCTGCTCCACTACAGCCCGTTGATGAGAATGGGGGCATGCTTGGTGCTCCTTTTCCTGTAGTCCACAATCATCTCCTTAGTCTTGGTTACGTTGAGGGATAGGTTGTTATTCTGGCACCACCCGGCCAGGTCTCTGACCTCCTCCCTATAGGCTGTCTCGTCGTTGTCGGTGATCAGGCCTACCACTGTTGTGTCGTCTGCAAACATAATGGTGGTGTTGGAGTCGTGCCAGGCCATGCAGTCGTGGGTGAACAGGGAGTACAGGAGGGGAGTGAGCACGCATCCCTGGGGAGCTCCAGTGTTGCGGATCAGCGTGGCAGATGTGTTGCTACCTACCCTCACCACCTGGGGGTGGCCCGTCAGGAAGTCCAGGATCCAGTTGTAGAGGGAGGTGTTTAGTCCCAGGTTCCTTAGCTTAGTGATGAGCTTTGAGGGTACTATGGTGTTGAATGCTGAGCTGTAGTCAATGAATAGCATTCTCACATGGGTGTTCCTTTTGTCCAAGTAGGAAAGGGCAGTGTAGAGTGCAATTGAGATTGCATCATCTGTGGATCTGTTTGGGCGGTATGCAAATTGGAGTGGGTCTAGGGTTTCTGGGATAATGGTGTTTATGTGAGCCATTACCAACCTTTCAAAGCACTTCATGGCTAGACGTGAGTGCTACGGGTCTGTAGTCATTTAGGCAGGTTGCCTTTGTGTTCTTGGGCACAGGGACTATGGTGGTCTGCTTGAAACATGTTGGTATTACAGACTCAATCAGGGACATGTTGAAAATGTCAGTGAAGACACCTGCCCGGAGCACATGTCTTGGTAATCCGTCTGGCCCCGCAGGCTTGGGGATGTTGACCTGTTTGAAGGTCTTACTCAAGGCTACGGAGAGCGTGATCACACAGTCGTCCGGAACAGCTGGTGCTCTCATGCATGCTTCAGTGTTGTTTGCCTCGAAGCAAGCATAGAAGTTATTTAGCTCGTCTGGTAGGCTCGTGTCACTGGGCAGCTCGCGGCTGTGCTTCACTTTGTAGTCTGTAATAGTTTGCAAGCCCTGACACAGACGAGCGTCAGAGCTGGTGTAGTATGATTCAATCTTTGGCCTGTAATGACGCTTTTCCTGTTTGATTGTTCTTCGCAGGGCATAGTGGGATTTCTTGTATGCTTCCGGATTAGAGTCCTGCACCTTGAAAGCGGCAGCTCTGCCCTTTAGCTCAGTGCGCATGTTGGCTGTAAACCATGGCTTCTGGTTGGGGTATGTACACACAGTCACTGTGGGGACAACATCTTCGATTCACTTATTGATAAAGCCAGTGACTGATGTGGTGTATTCCTCAATGTCATCAGAAGAATCCCGGAACATGTTCCAGTTTGTGATAGCAAAACAGTCCTGTAGTTTATTCATCTGCTTCATCTGACCACTTTTTTATAGACCGAGTCACTGGTGCATCCTGCTTTAATTTTTGCTTGTAAGCAGGAATCAGGAGGATAGAGTTGTGGTTGGATTTACGAAATGGAGGGCGAGGGAGAGCTTTGTACGCGTCTCTGTGTGTGGAGTACAGGTGATCTAGAATTTTTTCCCTCTAGTTGCACATTTAACATGTTGATAGAGATTTGGTAGAACTGATTTAAGTTTCCCTGCATTAAAGTCTCTAGCCACTAGGAGCGCTGCCTCTGGGTGAGTGGTTTCCTGTTTGCTTATTTCCTTATACAGCTGACTGAGTGCGGTCTTAGTGCCAGCATCTGTTTGTGGTGGTAAATAAACAGCCACGAAAAGTATAGCTGAGAACTCTTTAGGCAAGTAGTGTGGCCTGCAATTTATCACAATATACTTCAGGCGAGCAAAATCTAGAGACTTCCTTAGATTTCGTGCACCAGCTGTTGTTTACAAATATGCACAGACCGCCCCCCCCTTGTCTTACCGGAGTGTGCTGTTCTATCTTGCCGGTGCAGCGTATATCCCGCTAGCTGAATATCCATGTCGTCATTCAGCCACGATTCCGTGAAACATAGGATATTACAGTTTTTGATGTCCCGTTGGTAGGATATTTGTCGTCGTACCTCGTCTAATTTATTGTCCAATGATTGCACGTTGGTGAGTAATATTGACATAACGGCAGCTTTCCTACTCGCTTTCTGCGGGTCCTGACGAGGCATCCGGCTCTTTGACCTCTGTACCTGCGTCGCTTCCTCTTGCGAATAACTGGGAAGTTGGCCCTGCCGGGTGTTTGGAGAATATCATGCGAATCTTGCTTGTTGTTGAAAAAACTCTTTGTCTAATCCGAGGTGAGTGATCACTGTCCTGATTTCCAGAAGCTCTTTTCTGACGTAAAATACGGTTGCAGAAACCTTATGTACAAAATAAGTTACAAATAAAGTGAAAACCCCCCACATAATAGCACAATTGGTTGGGCGTCCGTAAAACTGCTGCCATTTCTTCCGATGCCTATCTGGAGAGCTATGGGCTATTGTGTGCAGATTACTGAGAATATATATTTTTGAATCCATTTCGAACAACGCTGTAATGTAACAAAATGTGGAAAAAGTCAAGGGGTCTGAATACTTTCCGAAGGTACTGTATACAGGGGGTACCGGTACCGAGTCAATGTGCAGGGATACAGGTTAGTCGAGGTAATTGAGGTAATATGCCCATGTCGGTAAGGGTAAAGTGACTATGCGTAGATAATAATCAGTGAGCACCAGCTGTTTCTGACAACAATGTCACCAATAGTCAAGTCTGAGTCCAAGTCGTGCCTGGCCATGCAGTCATGAGAGAACAGGGAGTACAGTCCGAGTCATCACTGGTTGAGTCAGAAAAAAAAATTGTAACTTGAGTCCGAGTCAAGCCTGAGTCCTGGACTCGAGTACTACAACACTGGCCTATTCACACGTCAGTCAACATTCATACTCCAGTCCATCAAGCGGACATTTGAGAAGCAGCAGAGACTGTATCAAAGGGTTAATTGAATTGCCCTCTCCCATTGCTTCTATTTATACTTCCTGACCCTCATCTGTTTCTACTGTTAATCTGCAGGGTTAATGACATCCAACTATTCTGGGATTATAAAAAATCCCATCTAATCTCTACCATGATACAGAGGAGAGACTGGAGACTCAGCGGTCTGTGTCTAAGGTTACATGAATAGAGGGACACAAACTTTAGAGGCTCCATACGCTAGCTTAGAATAGACCCACAAAAAAAAGTATAGCTCATTGATGTTGGTGTATGTTAATTACAGTATATCGTTAACATTGCATATACAACACATTTGGGAAAATCCTGAAAAGAGGATATGTAAGTAGTCGAAGCCAAAAGTATCCAAGTAATTTAAGATTGGAGATAATTAGTTAATTGATATGTCCATCAAATTCATATTATTTTTTTTATCACATAACAGTATTATTCAAACCAGACATTTGGCTCTACATATCTTTTGGCAAGGTGTTGATTTTAACAATATAATTGAGTAGGCTATTTTCCAGCATTGCCATCTTCTGGCGAAATATTGGTATACACCAATTCCCTTAAAAATAAAAAGATTGTCTAGAATTATAGTCATATACTGATCAAGAGATGCATGTTCTTAACCCTGGAATACATCGAATGATGGCCTTAAAGCATAAATATACTGTACATTTCAATTCTAAGTTTGAGATCAACTAAATTTCAGATAAAACAAACAGTAACGTAAACAACCCATCATCCGCCACATCACACTCACTCTGAAATGTACTCCAGCGGTGTCCAGGAACCAAAGTCTGCATCAGGCATGAACTTCCTGTTCATCGGCGTATCCAAGGTTACCCTGTGTAATTAAGTCACATGACAGTGATCTGGCAGTGGTGGGAACTGACCCGAGGCCTGAGGATCTGGCCCTGGACTGAATGTAACAGCCCCATGTAAGCCCCTTGTCTACATATTAAAACGCATTAGCAGAGCTAAAGCGTAGAGATGATATCTCTGTTGATTTATTTACTGCCAGCAAGCATCCAACAACCTCTGATTTCACTGTTATATTTTGAGATGAGCAAGAGAATTGCTACATAAACATTTACACACGTTGAAATATGATTTTAGATATCTATTGTATTAGTTGCATGTTTGAATGTGCACAGTTGCAGTCTACAGTCTTTCTTGTGTGTGTGCACAGTTGCAGTCTACGGTCTATTCAATCTGCACAGTTGCAGTGAGCAAAGCAACCCTCATCCTATACGTATTGGTAGTGCAGAAGAACTGCAAGTCATGGGGGTAATGCTAACCATATGTGACAGCTATTAGTAGCCTGGCAGGTGGCCTCAGCCCAACCTCATGTAATTGGAATGTACCATAACAGAGCCCTGAGAATATTGACAATAAAACTCAGATACAGGCTTCTCATCGTGACATTGCAAAAAAAGTGCTTTACATGCATCAGTTAATCAATGAAACTGTGTAAACAGATGAGGTGAATACAAGAGCGACTGAGCGAGTCTTCTTCCTTTAGGACAGGCAACCCTTTTCGATCCTCCCAGACATTGAGGCCAACTACACCTACAACTGTGATGAAATAAACAATTTCCTTATTTTCATTATTTACCCTTTGACCTCTGTTTCTGCAAATAAATTAAACTCCCAACAACCTTCTAATGAGGGCAGGGTTTTCCTATTCCTAATTAGTAAATAAACTTGGCAGGCGATCAGATGACTCACGGTAGTATGGCTACAGCCACACCTCCAGGGGGCATCCCACTGTCTTCTCCGGCTAGACTCTGACAGAGCTGGTGGACTGCTGCCTTGGCCATGCCATAGCCCACCATGCCTGAGGAGAGAGAGAGAGAGAGGGATGAAGAGAGGGAGGGTGATATAGGAGAGATGGTTGGATAGGTGAGTTGTCATTTATACAAACAGCCAAATCAGATAAGCAGAAAAAAAAACACCAATAAATCTCACCATTATAACAAGGGACATGAAATATACACAATAAGTGTTACAAAGTAATACACAGTACCAGTCAAACGTTTGGACAAACCTACTCATCACAGGGTTTTTCTTTATTTGTACTATTTTCTACATTGTAGAATAGGGAAGACATCAGAACTATGAAATAACACATATGGAATCATGTAGCAACCAAAAACGGTTTAAACAAATCAAAATAATTTTGTATTTGAGATTCTTCAAAGTGCCACCCTTTGCTTTCTTGACAGCTTTGCACACTCTTGGTATTCTCTCAACTAGCTTCATGAGGTAGTCACCTGGAATGCATTTCAATTAACAGGTGTGCCTTGTTAAAAGTTCATTTGTGGAATTTCTTTCCTTCTTAATGCGTTTGAGCCAATCAGTTGTGTTGTGACAAGGTAGGGGTTGTATACAGAAGATAGCCCTATTTGGTAAAAGACCAAGTCCATATTATGACAAGAACAGCTCAAATAAGCAAAGAGAAATGACAGAGTATCATTACTTTAAGACATGAATGTAAGTCAATCCGCCACAGGAAAGAAAACCCCAGAGTTACCTCTGCTGCAGAGGATAAGTTCATTAGAGTTATCAGCCTCATAATTTGCAGCCCAAATAAATGCTTCACAGAGTTCAAGTAACAGACACATCGCAACATCAACTGTTCAGAGGAGACTGCGTGAATCAGGCCTTCGTGGTCAAATGCAAAGAAACCACTCCGAAAGGACACAAAAAAAGAAGAAGAGACTTACTTGGACCAAGAAACACGAGCAATGGACATTAGACCGGTGGAAATCTGTCCTTTTTGGTTCTAACCGCAGAGTCTTTGTGAGGTTCAGTATAAGTGAACGGATGATCTCTGCATGTGTGGTTCCCACCGTGAAGCATGGAGGAGGAAGTGTGATGGTGTGGGGGTGCTTTGCTGGTGACACGGCCAGTGATTTATTTAAAATTCAAGGCACACTTAACCAGCATGTCTACCACAGCATTCTGCAGTGATACGCCAGCACATCTGGTTTGCGCTTCATGGAACTATCATTTGTTTTTCAACAGGACAATGACCCAACACCCCTCCAGGCCGTGTAAGGGCTATTTGACCAAGAAGGAGAGTGATGGAATGCTGCATTAGATGACCTGGCCTCCACAACCACCCGACCTCAACCCAATTGAGATGGTTTGGGATGAATTAGCCCGCAGAGTGAAGGAAAAGCAGCCAACAAGTGCTCAGGATGTGGGAACTCCTTCAAGACTGTTGGAAAAACATTCCTGGTGAAGCTGGTTGAGAGAATACCAAGTGTGCAAAGCTGTCATGAAGGCGGCTAACTTGAAAAATCTCAAATATATATATATATATATATATATATACACTTTTTAGGTTAGTACATGATTCCATGTGTGTTATTTCATAGTTGATGTCTTCACTATTATTCTACAACGTAAAAACAAATGTCAAAACAAAGAAAAACCATGGAATGAGTAGATGTGTCCAAACGTTTGGTACTATATGTGATATTACAAACATAGTATATTTTGAGCTCACCAGCTGAGGAAACTATGATGTAACATACATTCACAACACATTTCCTGTTCATATACTATGGACAAATATTCCAGGTGCTTTTGGATCCCAGACTTTGCCCATTACAGTTGTATTGAGAGATGACTGCTTGTTCCACAAGCATGCTTTTGACTTCCCTTCAATGTTTGTAGCATCTGGAAACAATACGCAGCATTTTCCACTTAGAAACACTTCTTTGAAGAATGTAATATGCTCTCCCCACCCTCATATAAAACAGTGGAGGCATGCCACAGCTACATTTGAAGAATGGACCAATGGGAGAAAGGGGTGGAGAGTTAGCTCTTCCTTAAAATGGTTGTTCTGTACTACTAAAATGAACTGGAACATATTTGAAATGAAATGGAACACATAGTCTTTCGTTGGGGGAGACTGTCGTATTTGATTGCATAGATGTGCTCCAAATTGCGTTAGGATGGTTCATAGGAAGTGTGCTTAGAATCTATTACCCCAAAGAGGATTAACAGACTTGTGTGCTGAATCACCCAAAGTTAAATCAATGTTATTTGACAGTTCAACCTCTCTTTTAAATCTAGGGTGAAGGATAAGGGTCATAGGGTGCTCACATGGTTAACTAACCTCAGTCTTTAACCCCAAATCAACCCATAATCTTTTAGTCCACAATGTAGCTTACTTTTCGTCTGCCTTTGTAAGACTAAGACACCACTGGAACCCAAACTGCCCAAAGGCAGTATATCAATATTGAGAACACAGTAAATCAGACTCATAAGTAGCTGGTAAAGTATTAAAGCTAAAATAAAAGTTTAAATATAAGCACAGATAACCCCTAAACACATGCAATCTTTAAGCACTACTTCTGTCTTCCACTGTCTTGTTTTTTTTTGTCAATAGTACAGAGCATTTGTATTTTGAATAGGCCTAAGGCAATCAATGTTTGATAAGGCACGGGGGAAATGCTTTACCTACATTATAAAATGAAAAGTAGTTTTAAAAGACGTATTTCTAAAACTCACACACTTCACCTAAAGGCAGCTCTGAGCATTACCTGAGGGGAAATACTGTAGAACCTTTTTTAATACAAATAAATACTGGCATACAGATGAGTTAAACGATAGGAACATCCCCAAATAATATTAGACATACCACTGTCAAAATAAACCATCCCCCCTCAGGGAAAACTCTGCAATTTCCTGGCCTTTGTCTAGATTAGCACTAGATGCTACATTGCAATAAGAGAACAGCACAGCACACTCTAACCATGTCCACATGTGAAGAGGCCCAAATTCTGCTGACTCATTCTCCTCCCCAATCTGACAGCCAATGAGAGCGGGAGCTCGGTAGCGACTGCCAATCAGGGATTTTAGGTGCCCTAATGTCATGAGTTGTATTGTTGTCAGGGTCATCATATGGGTAACACACCACACAGGGAATGGCATGGGTGCTTGGTCCTATAGGTACCTTCACATGCACACAGGGTCTAAAATATCAGACAGCATTGTGTGAAAAAACATAGTAGGAAGAATCTCTCTCCTCATAATTGTTCGACGTCGTGAAATATCACTATGTAGATCATATTAAACATGCTACTAATATTTTAGTTCCTACGTCATAGGCTTATTTGTACCCACGGGTTACAGGTTTCACAAAGTGCTTGATGACACAAGCTGCTATTTGTTTTGGCTGCTTAAATCGTGACGACAGTAGATGTATGCCAAAGTCCCTCGGACATCAAAGTCTGAATGAAACGGTGGTCAGAACAGAGGCACAATCTAACAGGCCCAGCATGACAACATTACAAGAGAAAATATAATGCATTTAAATTACAATGCCAGTAGAATATTTTAGAACACCAGAAGAATAGAATACCAGTAGAGGTATGTGGCATCTTACCACTAGTGCCACTCAGTGATGCTTTAGCCCCAGCCAGAGTCAGCAGCCCCCCTTGTTTCAGGTGAACAGCAGCCAGGTGGCTAGAGATGGTAGAGGTCCACACACTCTGCTTCCACATCATGTCTGTGTTTTTGTACAAGTCTAAAACATACATACACAAGAGAACATTTTGTTTGAGGAGCAACATGGTAATAATGAAGGACCATGTGACTAAATAGAACACTATACAATGGCACGAACAAACATCCCCGTTGAGAATTCAGCCTAAGGGGAAATTGGTTTTAAACTATTCATATCAGTGTGTGTTCAAAATTAACTGATGATATCTCAGGGAAATGCTGTTGAACTCTGACCTTTTGAGCTGCAATTTCCTCCTGCCCATCCACCTGCCACACACAAGATGGCATCTACTTTCTGGTCCCCTAGCAACTGTGCCACATCTGCTGTCACCTGCAGCAAAGAAGAAAACCGTCTTATTTGAAAGGGCAAGACTCTGTTTTGCTAATATAACATTTGATTTGAATATATATTTTATCATTTGGAATGTCACCACTTCCCGTGTTTACAATTCGTTGACATCCAGCTGCCACAACGAAGAAATCAATTTAACCTAGCATTTTAAAAATACACATTCAATACGGCAATGAATATAATAGACCCCTATAGACCTATGCAATAGCATAACCATGGAGTACAGTTTCCGATCGTGGCATAGAAATTACGGTATGTATCCAGCGTTTGGCAAATGGAAAGTCAATGATCGTTTCCCTTGATACCGGATCATTCACTAAGCCAAAACTGTCAACATCACAGAGGGAGCAGGTGAAAGCGCGTTCCTCCTACCTGCCCCGCTTGCTCGGTAAATGACTCGGATAACTTCACCAGCACGTTCGCGTTTGCCTCCTCATTGGCAACGATATCGATGCTGGCTACCCACTATTGTTGGAAAAGAAAGAAGCAATTGAAAATAGGATGATGGCATCGAACTATCCTGCAAAGTAGGCTATTTATTCAAAATGCAAGTGATGATATGTTTTCTGAAAGTTCTGGGCTGGCATCGTTCAACGTTAAATGATGACACTTTCATATGGATGAATAGAGACAATACTTACCATAGCATCTACTTAACATGTGGTTATTGCAAATAGACACTGTGGCAAGCAACAGCGCACACTATTTAGTATTTGTATTCTTTATAAAAAAAACAACTATAGTACGCTACTCACCCATCCTTTAGATTTGAAGTGCTGAACAATTTTGCTACCTAGTGCGCCTCTTCCTCCGTAAACGAGTACCCGATTGGCAGCCATGCGTTCTTTACTATAAGCTTTAGCAATGATGATTATTTCACAAAACGCAACAGCTACCACAGACAGAAATATATATATATATATAGGGAGAGAGAACGGGCGAGACAGAAGGAAAAAAAGAAAGAGTTACACCCACCCACAAGATTTAAAGAGACACACTCAGCACATCAAGAGGCGGATCCTCTAGTTCACATATGTCAGAGTCAAGGCCCGCGGGCCACATCCGGCCCGCAAGAAGGTTTTTTACGGCCCCTGGGATGATCTTGATTTATTATTAGAACCGGCCCGCAGCAAGCCGGCAGCCCGCAGATCTTTTACACGCACCAATACTACATTTCCCACAATGCAAAGGTGACGCACCGAGCAGTAGGCTGCTTCATTTCAATATTTATTGGCACAGCAGTCGTCAGCATCACAGTAAAATTAACTTTCAGATACCCATCAAAAATGGCAAAACGGAAGGTGGATACTGAGAACCGGGGGTTTCAAACAAGGTGGGAGTCGGAGTATATGTTCACGAAGGTAGCTGGAAAACCTGTGTGTCTTCTGTGTGGAGAAAGTGTGGCGGTACTGAAAGAGTATAATCTGAGACGACATTATGAAACGAAACACGCGGACAAAAACAAGAATATGGACATGGAACAAAGGCTACAAAAGGCAGAGGAATTAAAACGAGGCCTCAAATCTCGACAGGCTCTGTTCAAAAAAGCCAAATCACAAGGCCAGGCTGCTGTCAAGGCCAGTTTTATTTTGGCAGAAGAGATCGCTAAATCAGCCCGGCCATTTACGGAGGGGGATTTCATCAAAAACTGCATGATTAAAGTTTGTGACGAAGTTTGCCCAGAAAAAAGGCAACTCTTTTTAAATGTGAGTCTGAGCAGAAACACCATTGCCGAGAGAGTAGACCAGTTGTCCATCAATCTAAAAGAGCAGCTTGTGAAAAAGGGAAAAGATTTTATTGCATATTCCTTGGCTGTGGATGAGAGCACCGACATTTCTGACATTGCCCAGTTGTCAATTTTCATCCGCGGAGTGGACTCCAACCTAAGCGTGACAGAGGAGTTTTTGGCTTTACGTCCTATGCATGGCACAACTACGGGGCATGATTTGTATGAAGAGGTGTCAAGATGTGTAAATGAGATGGAGCTGCCTTGGGAAAAACTCGTGGGTTTGACAACCGACGGAGCACCTGCGATGTGTGGACACAGGAGCGGACTGGTGGCGAAGATACGGGAAAAGATGCAAGAGGAAAACGCGACAGGTGAGCTGACAGCTTATCATTGTATCATACACCAGGAAGCGTTGTGCGGTAAAGCCTTGAAAATGGAGCATGTAATGAGCATCATCACGCGCACAGTTAACTTTATCAGAGCCAAAGGTTTGAATCACCGCCAGTTCAAGGCATTTCTGACGGAGTTAGAAACGGAGCATGGTGATTTGCCTTATCACACAGAGGTGCGATGGCTAAGCCAGGGAAAGGTGCTTCAAAGATGTTTCGAGCTTCGTGAGGAGATTTGTCTGTTCTTGGACAGCAAAGGGAAAGACACAACACAACTCCGAGACGAAATGTTTCTGTGTGAAATGGCTTTTCTGTGTGACATTACGAGTCATCTGAATGCAATAAACTTGCAGCTGCAGGGTCGGGATCGTGTCATCTCTGATATGTACAGTACAGTGAAGGCATTTAAAACCAAACTGACTCTGTGGGAGACGCAGATGCGGAAAGAAAATTTGAGCCACTTTCCCAGCTGCCAGACCATGAAAGAGAAGCTCTCTACCAGTGCGTTCCCGAGCACACAGTTGGCTGATAAAATAGGTATGCTTGCCGCTGACTTTCGACGCCGATTTGCTGACTTTGAAGCACAAAAAAGCAGGTTGGAACTGCTCGGTAACCCATTTGCTGTTGACGTGGAAAGCTCACCACCAAACCTCCAAATGGAGTTGATTGACCTCCAATGCAATGATGCACTGAGGGCAAAATATGCGGCAGTGGGTGCTGCGGAGTTCGCCCGTTTCCTCCCCGGCACAATGCCCCAGCTGCGCATCCAGGCTGCTCAAACGTTGTCTATGTTTGGCAGCACATACCTGTGTGAACAACTGTTTTCTTTGATGAACCTGAACAAAACATCACACAGAAGTCGACTTACTGCTGAACACCTCCACTCAATTCTGAGGATTTCTTCAGCTCAGAGCCTTACCCCGAACATTGATGAACTTGTGGAAAAGATGGGACACCACCAAGTATCACCCTCAACCTCAAACAAGTGAACATTACTGTGCAATCACATATTTAGAGTTTTTACTCAGTTCAAGTTTAAAAGTTAAAATTTAATATTTGTTTTCACTGCATGTTACTTCTCCTTAAACAAAGTGTTGTTTTTGATTAATAGATTTTTGCACTTTATTTTTTTGTATTTCAATCCAATTATATTTTAAAAATATTTCAGTTGAGTGGATGATAGAAAATTGCTATTATTGTTTTTTCTTTGAAGTAAATTTAGCCCACTTTTGCTAAAATAGAAAATATAGTCTACTGATGGTGCCTTGAATACCGGTTTCTTTCATTTAATGTTCATGTTATGGGGATATTTATATAAAGGAAATTTGTCTTTTGTGTCTGTTGAAAATTAAAGATTACTGACAGAGCCATAAGAAAATATTGCTTTATTTATCTGATCATATTGTAATATATTTGTTAGGTTTTCAGTAGGTTCAATTAGGTTCACTAGACTATATGCGTCATTTAAAAATTTTTCAATGAACATTCGAACAGTCCGGCCCTCGTCTTGTAGCTGATTTTTTTATTTGGCCCTCCGTCCATTTGACTTTGACACCCCTGCTCTAGTTCAATAGTGTTCTAAATTAGTTAAAGACTGTTCGAAAATTCTGAGTGCATAGGTTACACCATAATGAAAGTCAGTGGAGGGGTTGACACTAATAAGTGCCTTTAAAATGACACATGATTAACATGATTTAATGTAATCAATACTAATCATGAGTATGGGTTAATTGATACCAGGCTCCATCCAACATGCACAAAGAAAGCCACTGCACCGTGACAAACTGTGAAATTGATCATGCGTTTAATCCAGTGGTAAACACACACGATTATGTGTGAACTTATGTATTCAGATAAAAATCAACATACAGTATTTGGATACAGTAGCAGTGAGACAGCAACATCTTATGACACCGGCTTGGCCTGTGTGGGAACACGTCCTAGTCATCCTGAGTACAGCGTGTCGGAATCTGTCACAGCAACACAGCTCATCGTAATGTCATCAAAGGATTTTCATGCTCTGGGATATCCCTCACAGTCAAACATACTAGATGTATCATTGCACGCTGATGGCGTATGGCCTAGCTTCTGCAGTAAATTGCACATCCAAGGAATACACATTTGAATCAACACCAGAAAATGAGGCCGCAAAATTCCAAATGTTTATTCGCATAGACTAGTACTTGATCTCACGTCGCTTTGACCAGGTAATGTCTGTTACGACACATCCAATGATGGTATGAAAGCATTTCCCCATGCATTTTTCTATGATTTGTGCCGTTATTAAATAGCATGTGGTTTTTGTAGGATGCACTATTACGCAAAGTGATGATTATGATGTTGAACACACTGCTCAAAGGGAGTTGATCATTGTAGTTGCACTTCTTGACTTCAGCTATTGTTAGGAGCAGTGGCAGAACTAGAGTTTTATACATGGGGTGGCCCGGGGGTGGCCAAGGCTACTACATAGACCATGACAGAAAATGAGTGTGTAACCCTAACCTGGCATCTAAGGAGCATGAGTGAATACTATGATTGCTGATTAGAGGGAGAAGTGATAACTCACTGAACCCGGAGTTCTTCAATGTGGCAAAAGGGTTACTTCACTAGAATTCTTTAACATACTATGAATAGTCAGTGTCTCTACCTCGGAACTGCAGCTAAATTTCTTTGTCTCTCTCTCTCTCTCTCTCTCTCACACACACGCACACACACACACACACAGTACTCACATACTGGAGAGACTTGGGTCCCTCTGTTTTCATGAATATATAATCTGGGTCTATAAGTGTTGAACATCTAAAATATTTTCAGAAAATTAAGCTCAAGCACCAAGGAGATAAGATAGCATTTGTGTGTTACATAAATTGCACAGTTTATTTACAAAAAGTACATTTACAAAAAAAACACACTGCAATTTGACATACCAGGTATCAAGTAGAAATGGACTTGAAAAATAAAAATAATTTTGGTGTCCATCAATATTACAAACTTACAGTATCATATTTATTCTAATATATATTATGTTAACTAATAGCAAAGATTTTTGGGGGGAATTGGCCTAATCAAGACCAAATTAAATCTGTGTGAGATGATACCCTTTGGATTTATCATTTTAGAATGTCAGTGTACTAGCTAGTACACAGTGCAGATTTTAATCATGACCAGAGGGACTGCCAAAGTGTCAAATTATCCTAGGTAGATTTAAAACAGCATAATTCTGCGGTTCTGGTGAGAACTGGCAAAATGTTTCACAAACTCATCCATGTTGAGGGTGTGTGCCCTCCTTGACTCAACACTGAGAATTCTGAGGTGACTTAACCTGTCATCAACCATTGTTGTCCTAACCTGGGTTTTAAATCAGTTTTATAGCTGAAGCACTGCTCTGAAGCACTGCAACACTCTCGCAAGAAGCACTGGTGTAACAACAGAAATCTTACAAAGTGGAAATAGCACATGGAAGACCTCTTTCTAAGGTTCTAGAAACACAACCAAGTCAAGGAGAGTAGACGGTCTGTCCCTTCCACTTGTCTCTCTCCTATCAAGAAGCCGCTTGGTTTGATGAACCTCGTGTTTGAGGTCCTCTAAATGTGACTCAAAGGTCTGAGCAAAGGCAAACAGAGGCTCCTCATTCAAGAATGTTGTACTCTTTGGGGTGAGAGACTGGACCCTTTGCATTATCTTCCAATTCTTCTATGAAAAAACCGCCTCTGCAGCTCAGCTGTGAGACTGTCGAGCAGCTGATAAAAGAGAGCTCTTTGGAAGCTCTCACCATCACGTTGGTCACTATTTTCATGTCCTACAGGGCTCATCATCAATGAGTCGTGAAATCTTAAGCTTGTTTTGGGCTGTCTTTCACACACTGTTCGTACACTTATTTTGCAGTGCTCTGCAATCTCTTCAACCTCTTTCCATAGTTCTCCATAGTAACCCTCACTTCTGTAGTCCTGTAATGTGTCTGTAAGGGCACCTACTAGATCTACAGCCCTTCCGGGTTGGCATCACCAGGCACTTTACAAAAGGTAACCAAGAGCCCTATGAAATGTAAATCTATCTGAGAAAGAAGGCCCCTTGCCTACACTGATGTATCACCCCTATTTTTCAAGTGTGATATCCTGTAGCACTCTCGGAACTGCTGGAAGCCTGTCCCTCAGATTATGGCATGCCATGTATCTACATGCCCACCTTACATCCGTAAGTCTCTGTAGTTCCCTGGGCTGCTGCTGTGGATACAGCTCTTTCTGAACTGCAAGCCACTTGAGATGAACGTACGAGCCAGATACAAAGTTCTAAAGCTTCTGCAGGAGAGCAAAAAAGGCACTGATTTTACAGCATCGACAAGAACCAAATTCAAACAATGATCATTGCAGTGCACATGAAATGCATATGTTGCACTGTTTTTAATCCGTGCAGACGCACCAGAATGCTTTCCGCTCATGACGGCTGCACCGTCATAGCCTTGCACCACATTAATATTTCTGTCGTCCAGACCATGTTTTTCAAGGCTAACATGTTTTTCAAGGCTGATATCTCTCCCTTTCTTTTCATGTTTAATTGACCCTATGCAAAAATAAGACCGTCTGTGGTTACATCTAAACATCCAATTGCCCACATTTTAGTCCAATCTCAATCTTAATTACAAATCCTCATTATCATAACTGTTCCTTAAAAACAACTACCAGCCTAAATTACTAGTTAGATCATGGCTAGCCCTACTCTGCAGTAAGTAACTTAGCTAGCTACACTTTCTTACACCTTTACGATAGCAAACAGGCTATCTGAAAATTGTGGTAATCTTTTGAGTAACGTCAACAGATTGATAGTAACAATTGTTCGTTTTGAGTTCAAGTACGAAAATCTAACTGAGTAAATGGATTTCCAATTGCTGAAGGTTAACTTTCTGAACAGTGACAGCGGTAGCCTACTAGTTACCCCACATTAGCTAAACATTCGTATACTGTAACTTATGACACTGCACTGTATATGCGTGTATTACTAGCACAGGTGTAAACGTAATGTTAGGCTAAATTGGGAACTGTTCTCTCTTATGTGATTAACTGTCTGTTAATGGAGCCAAAGGTCTAACATGAACTTACACAGCGACTCAACTTTCGTAAAAGTTGTTCAGGAAACCTAAACCCGATGCTTAACCTTAAAACTTACTTCAAATATGATGCTTTCGCCAATCGTGAAAAGAGCTCGTGGAGCTGTGGAAATATTCTCTCTTCTTATTCTTATTCTTCTGTATCTCGCAACCAACATTAATACTCTCTCTTCCTCGTCCTCGATTTGAAAAGGTCCAAATAAATGCTTCTTTCAACAAGAGGTGAAATGAGAAGTCATTCAGCGAATTACATTTTGGGGTGGCACCCCGGACACCCCTCTGGCTCCGCCCCTGGTTTGGAGGCCGGCTTAGCTGGTTTCCCTTCGACCAGACATAATTTATCAAGGTGTCGATGAAGGCCGAATTCACCATTACTATCAATGCTGCTTCCCCGACAGTTATATACCCCAGAATCCACATCTGCTTTGGTTCCTATTATCATGCTCAACGTGCCTCCATCCTTCCTCTCCATCTTATCAAAAGCGCGGGTAACAGTCTATTTCTGCTTTAGCCAAGCCCTGCGTCATCACAACAACTAAAGCACAAACAGACTTCCACCCAGGCTATCATTCATCCAAGTTAAATAGCCTTATGTGGTTGTCAGTAGGCTTAAGTCTGGACACACCGTTAAAGGGTCAATTAAATGGACAATCATTTGATATGACACCACTTCTTCAGTTTGACCACTAGATGTCATCAAAAGACATTGATACAATTATTCCGAATGTAAGCACAATATGGATTTCAGGATCAACAAAGGCAAACAAAAAGTGTTAACTCTCAAGTTAAGAAGATATAAAAATGGCCTCAGGGATCTAATGACTTAATTTAAAAAAAAAAGTGTATAACCTTTTCCAGTTTGATAGCTTTTGTCTTATGCTGACATACTATACATTTACCAAGCATTAGGCCCTACCAGTTTTATAGATTTTATACATTTACTAATAGATAGAAATCTGTCAAGCTAGTTAGGCCTACAGCCCAATGGCCCACGGGTGAATTGACCTCTCATATTGTGAGGTAGGCTGTCGCAGAAAGGAGGCAGACAAGGGAAGCCGGTGCAAATCCCCACAATGAATATCTCAAAACATATTAACAGCCAAGGAGGGGAATGAGCTGAGGAGACAGTGGCGACAGTGCAAGATATATACAACAAAGATAACAAACAGGATGTTGAAACAATAACCAACTGACATGAATTCTATAATACAATATTTTCTTTATTTCCCCATAAAACTAAAATATATATATATTTTTAAGGAACTAAGTCCGGCTTTAAACATACTCTTAAAAGTTGTAATAGTAGAATGCACAAGGTGCAATTTCGAAATTGGGTAGTGAATCATCAGTGTCATTGTCATGTTAGTCATTGCATACCTTATGTACAAGCTATGTATAACTTGTCAGAAATGCCCAGATCAACTAGCCCATGTCAGCTAACGTTTTTTATTTCGTTTTTTTTAGCCCATAGATTTTGTTGTAATTTATTTTGTCACTTAAATATCACATGAATACAAATTAGACATGGCAAGATGTATAGAATTGCAAGAAAATTGGCTTTAAAACTGCAACATTTTCTTTCCACCCCATGACAAAATGTGTAGAATTGCAGGAAATAAGCTTTAAACATGCATCATTCTGTCCACCAACAAAATGGTTGTGATCAGTTTGTGTCATGAACAGTGTTCCGTAATGCTGGAATGGGGCCCCAAGTGAAAAGGTTTGGGAACGCCTGCCCGAACACACAGACCTGAAAATCATAGTTTACAGGCCACATCACATGTGTTTACAGGCCACATCACATGTGTTTACAGGCCACATCAGGCATGCAAGTCACATTATGCTGGTTTGCAAAGTGATGTGTAATTCCTACTGGAATCCAGCCAGTGAAGATATCCAAAATTCAGAATGACAACCAGGAATACAATGATATGAGACTAACTAAAGCATCTAAACTGGGAAAAAAAACATTTCAGCAACGTCCAACTTACAGATTGGAATAGTTTTGAAAAATTCATGTTATTTATAGTTGAGTGGCATGAGATTAATTAAATGCAAAAACATAGATATTGAAACAAATAATACTAAAAATCAACTTGCAAGAAAACATGCTCGGGAATATGATAATTAACCCCCCACCTAACTTTAAAGGTTCTTTATCAGGCAAGAGTTCTCCAATGCTTTTTTCAAAGCACTACTGATCCGACTTAATGTGCCGATGCAAAATGCTTTATTTTAATTTTATTGAACCTTTATTTAAACAGGTAGGCTAGTTGAGAACAAGTTCTCATTTACAACTGCGACCTGGCCAAGATAAAGCAAAGCAGTTCGACACATACAACAACACAGAGTTACACATGGAATAAACAAACATACAGTCAATAATACAGGAGAAAAAGTCTATATACAGTGTGTGCAAATGAGGTAGGATAAGGGAGGTAAGGCAATAAATAGGCCATAGTGGCAAAATAATAAAAATTTAGCATTAACACTGAGTGATAGATGTGCAGAAGATGAATGTGCAAGTAGAGATACTGGGGTGCAAAGGAGCAAAAAAATAAATAACAATATGGGGATGAGGTAGTTGGGTGGGCTATTCACAGATGGGCTGAGTACAGGTGCAATGATTGGTAAGCTGCTCTGACAGCTGATGATCAATGTTAGTGAGAGAGATAATAGACTCCAGCTTCAGTGATTTTTGCAATTTGTTCCAGTCATTGTCAGCAGAGTCCTGGAAGGAAAGGCGGCCAAAGGAAGAGTTAGCTTTGGGGATGACCAGTGAAATATACCTGCTGGAGCGCGTGTTACAGGTGGGTGCTGCTATGGTGGCCAGTGAGCTGAGATAAGGCGGGGCTTTACCTAGCAAAGACTTATAGATGACCTGGAGTCAGTGGGTTTGGCGACGAAAGCGGGGGCCAGCCAACGAGAGCCTACAGGTCGCAGTGGTGGGTAGTATATGGGGATTTGGTGACAAAATGAATGGCGCTGTGATAGACTACATCCAATTTGTTGAGTAGAGTGTTGGAGGCTATTTTGTAAATGACATCGCCGAAGTCAAGAACCGGTAGGATAGTCAGTTTTCAATTAAACTTTGTCTAAAGGTAAATCTGAAACTGCACAGTAACATGCCCTTTGTAATGTCACCACTAGGTGTCAACGTTAGCATTTGTCTTGAGTAGATTTACTACTGTGTTTACAACAGTCAAAGGTCATATAAACAAGGGTCTTTCTAAAAAAAATAATGGGGCCAATGTGTGACATTGGGATCAACATTTCAAAATGGTTTAAATGTAAATTAAAATAACATATGTAAATTGGCAAATAACACCACCTATACAACAACATAGCAGGATAAGCATAAGCAGGATTCATGCTGACTGGCAAGTCAAATTCAAAGACTTTAGGGTCTTTTTCAATAACTTTACTGTACTTTTCAAGGACCAATGTTATACAAATGTATAATTGTACAACACCCTTCAATTAAAGCGGCGGGGAAAAAAACAACAAAAGTGGCCACGTCGCCTACAAAAACTGGTCAAAAATGACATCACAGATCATTATAAGGGAGCAGAAGAACATATACATTGGCTACAATAATTACAAGGACTTGTCGAAGAGCAAATTTCCAGGTAGACCTACAGTATTCCAGTATTTTCATTTCTGAGCTCCAAATTCAAGTTCAAGTAGGTTACTTCCAGCCCCTTGTATTTGGCAGGTGTAACATGGAAAACAGAATGTATTTCTCATGTTATTTCATTACCAGATCATAGTGTGAATAAACCCACTAGGCCATGTGATTTGTTGTCATTTTATCAAGAATAATTAACAGGAAGAGCGTTGCTCAAAAAAATAAAGGGAACACTTGAACAAGACAATGTAACTCCAAGTCAATCACACTTCTGTGAAATCAAACTGTCCTCTTAGGAAGCAACACTGATTGACAATAAATGTCACATGCTGTTGTGCAAATGGAATAGACAACAGGTGGAAATTATAGGCAATTAGCAAGACACCCCCAATAAAGGAGTGGTTCTGCAGGTGGTGACCACAGACCACTTCTCAGTTCCTATGCTTCCTGGCTGATGTTTTGGTCACTTTTGAATGCTGGCGGTGCTTTCACTCTAGTGGTAGCATGAGACGGAGTCTACAACCCACACAAGTGGCTCAGGTAGTGCAGCTCATCCAGGATGGCACATCAATGCGAGCTGTGGCAAGAAGGTTTGCTGTGTCTGTCAGCGTAGTGTCCAGAGCATGGAGGCTCTACCAGGAGACAGGCCAGTACATCAGGAGACGTGGAGGAGGCCGTAGGAGGGCAACAACCCAGCAGCAGGACCGCTACCTCTGCCTTTGTGCAAGGAGGAGCAGGAGGAGCACTGCCAGAGCCCTGCAAAATGACCTCCAGCATGCCACAAATGTGCATGTGTATGCTCAAACGGTCAGAAACAGACTCCATGAGGGTGGTATGAGGGCCCGGCGACCACAGGTGGGGGGGTTGTGCTTACAGCCCAACACCGTGCAGGACGTTTGGCATTTGCCAGAGAACACCAAGATTGGCAAATTCGCCACTGGTGCCCTGTGCGCTTCACAGATGAAAGCAGGTTCACACTGAGCACGTGACAGACGTGACAGAGTCTGGAGACGCCGTGGAGAACGTTCTGCTGCCTGCAACATCCTCCAGCATGACTGGTTTGGCGGTGGGTCAGTAATGGTGTGGGGTGGCATTTCTTTGACACCAAATGCGCATCCAACAAGTATTATGCATAATAATTAAACAATCACGTCAATGACAGTATTCGATTTAGGTTTTAAGTATCAATGCAAAGGGGACTCTTTTGGTGAGAAGCATTTGATTGTTCAATCTTATTTATTACTATAGATTTGTGTGCCCATGAAAACTGCTTTCACCAACATAAGGAGGCACAAGATGTTACACTGCATTTCTGAGATTTCTATACAAAAACTGTCCGACAGCTCGATCCAGGGTTCAAGTTCAATGTCTATTTTAACTGATTAATGCTTAATCTATGATATGAATACAACTTACACTGCCATAACTTCAAGGACAGAAAAGTAATGTTTTATGTCACACAATCTTGGACAAATCTGTCAAGACACCAACCATGATTTGTAATTTATTAAGGACCCCCATTAGCTGCTTCCAAGTCAGCAGCTATTCTTACTGGGGTTCAGCAACATCAAGGCAGTTTATATACAATTTCAATCATTACATGACATTACATAACACATTTCACAACATTAAGTGTGTGCCCTCAGGCCATTACTTTACTATTATATACTTTATCTGCAATACAAAATCCATGTATACATGTGTGTAGAGTGTGTGTCTTATCATGTGTATGTGTAAGCCTGTGTCTGTGCCTGTGTTTGTTTCAGTCCCCACTGTTCCATAAGATTTATTTTTATCATTTAAAAAAACAAATCTGATTGTACTGCTTGCATCAGTTACCTGATGAGTAATAGAGTTCCATGTAGCCATGGTTCTGTGTAGTACTGTGTGCCTCCCATAGTCTGTTTTGGACTTTGGGATTGTGAAGAAACCTCTAGTGGCATGTCTTGTGGGGTATGCATGGATGTCCGAGCTCGGTGCATTCAGCCTGTCGACACTTCTTACAAAAACAAGTACTGATGAAGTCAATCTCTCCTCTACTTTTAGCCATGAGAGATTGATATGCATAGGATTCATGTTAGCTCTCTTTGTACATTTAAGGGCCAGCTGTGCTGCCCTGTTCTGAGTCAATTGTAAAGTCCCTCTTTGTGGCACCTGACCTCACAACTGGACAGTAGTCCAGGTGTGACAAAACTAGGGCCTGTAGGACCTGCCTTGTTGATAGTTTTGTTAAGAAGACAGGGCAGAGCTTTATTATGGACAGACTTCTCCCCATCTTAGCTACTGTTGCATCAACATGTTTTGACTATGACAGTTTACTCTCCAGGGTTACTCCAAGCAATTTAGGCTCCTCAACTTGCTCAATTTCCACATTATTCATTACAAGATTTAGTTAAGGTTTAAGGTTTGGTGAAGGATGCTTTCCAAATACAATGCTTTCAGTTTTAGAAATATTTAGAAGTAACTTATTTCTTGCCACTCATTCTGAAACTGACTGATTTTACTCACTGTAGTAACTGATGTGTATATTGTTGCGTCATCGGCATACATAGGCACACAGGCTTTAGAGCCAATGACAGGTCATTAATAAAGATTGAAAAAAGTAAGGGGCCTAGACAGCTGCCATGGGGATTTCCTGATTCTACCTGGATTATGTTGGAGAGGCTTCAGTTAAAGAACACCCTCTGTGTTCTGTTGGACAGGTAACTCTTTATCCACACTATAGCAGAGGGTGTAAAGCCATAACACATACAGTACCAGTCAAAGGTTTGGACACACCTTCTCATTCAAGGGTTTTTCTTTATTTTTTTTACTATTTTCTACATTGTAGAATAATAGTGAAGACATCAAAACTATGAAATAACACATGGAATCATGTAGTATCCAAAAAAGTGTTAAATAAATCAAAAAATATTTTAAATTTGAGATGCTTCTAATTAGCTACCCTTTGCCTTGATGACAGCTTGAATGAATAGGTGTGTCCCACCTTTTGACTGGTACCATACGTTTTTCCAGCAGTAGACTGATTGATAATGTCAAAAGCCGCACTGACGTCTAACAAATCAGATCACACAATTTTTTTAATCATACATTTCTCTTAGTCAATCAGCGGTCATTTGTGTAAGTGCCATGCATGCTGAAAGTCCTTACCTATAAGCGTGGTGCAATTATGTTGTCAATTTCTCTGTAAAATATCATTTTTAGGCCTCCTGGGTTTTTAGGCCTCCCGGGTGGCGCAGTGGTTAAGGGCGCTGTACTGCAGAGCCAGCTGTGCCACCAGAGACCCTGGGTTTGCACCCAGGCTCTGTCGCAACCGGCCGCGACCGGGAGGTCTGTGGGGCGACGCACAATTGGCCTAGCGTCGTCCGGGTTAGCGAGGGCTTGAACAGTAGGGATATCCTTGTCTCATCGCGCACCAGCGACTCCTGTGACAGGCCAAGGTTGCCAGGTGCACGGTTTTTCCTCCGACACATTGGTGCGGCTGGCTTCCGGGTTGGATGCGCGCTGTGTTAAGAAGCAGTGCGGCTTGGTTGGGTTGTGTATCGGAGGACACATGACTTTCAACCTGGGTCTCTCCCGAGCCCGTACGGGAGTTGTAGCGATGAGACAAGATAGTAGCTACTAAAAACAATTGGATACCACGAAATTGGGGAGAAAAAGGGGTAAAAATTCAACAAAAAAAAAATATATATCATTTTTATCAGGTCAAACACCAGTTTATTAAGGGTTAGTAACAGGCTGATTGGCTGGCTATTTCAGCCAGTAAAGGGGGCTTTACTTTTGCTTCCCTCCAGGTCTGAGGGCACACACTTTCTTGTAGGCTTAGATTAAAGATATGTCAAATAGGAGTGGCAATATTGGCCGCTATTATCCCCAGTAATTTTCCATTCAAGTTGTCAGACCCAGGTGGCTTGTCATTGTTGATAGACAACATATTTGTTGCTACTTCTTCCACAGTCACTTTTCAGAAATCACAATTACAATGCTTGTCTTTCATAATTTTCAGTTATACTTGGATGTCTAGTGTCGGTGGCATGCTGACATGTCATGCCTAAATATGCTAATATTGCCAATAAAAAAAGAATGAAAGTAGTTGGCAATATCAGTGGGTTTGTGACGAATGAGGCATTTGATACAATGAATGATGGAGCTTTTTTGCCAAAATGTTTACTTAAGGTGCTCCAAAGTTTTTACTATCATTCTTTATATATTGTATCTTTGTTTCATAGTATAGTTTCTTCTTTTTATTCAGTTTAGTCACATAATTTCTCGATTTGCAGTACGTTCGTGCAGCCAGACCTATTTTCCCTTCCTTTGGCCATACAGCTTTAAATAATATTTCTGCAGCATTAGTATAGATGTGATCAAGGTGTCATTGTGATTGCTGACACCCCATTCTTCCAGTAACTGTGTGTGTTTTTTTTATGTTCAGTGTACATTTTGCATAGAGTTGTATGGTTAGTTAAACTTTGAAATCAATGTTTTTTGTTTGGCATACATTTTAAGTGAAAAATCTGAATCTCAGCACAATTCCGTTACTCTGGGATTACCCAGGATCTTAATTTCATCACCCTGTTGCAGGAGAACTTGAGTATTTGAGGTTTAAGTTTGTAATTTCCAAGTCTTTTTTTGATTGTGGGTTCTTAGCCAGACCCAATAAGAGGTAAGTTTAATTTTCTTACCTTTTTCCTTTGTAATATTATATATTTCTGGAATAAGATAAGTATTTCCTGTATATCATTCTTTCTGTTTAAATTGTGTTTTAAACCCGACCAATAAGAGCCCGACCAATAAATTGGCTGACCAATATTATCGGCATATATTAGCCTTTAACATAAATATTTTTGTCAGCCTTTATTCCACAAATAAAGCACCAATATTATATACATAGAATTTTAAAAAGAAGTCTGCTGATTTGTGGACATTTTTAATGCTTGCCTGCGTTGAACATCATTCAGCCCTAGGTCACAATGTGAGAAAGAGTAGGCATGGTGGTTTGACAGTGACCAACTTGTCACAGCCATCATATTTTAATAAGTACATTTATTTGTTATTTTTCCAGGTAAGTTGACTGAGAACACATTCTGATTTACAGCAACAACCTGGGGAATAGTTAGAGGGGAGAGGAGGAGGATTATTAGGTGACCGTGATGGTTTGAGAGCCAGATTGGGAATTTAGCCAGGACACCAGGGTTAACACCCCTACTCTTACAATAAGTGCCATGGGATCTTTAATGACCTCAAGAGAGTCAGGACACCCGTTTAACGTCCCATCTGAAAGACGGCACCCTACATAGGGTAGTGTCCCTAATCACTGCCCTGGGGTATAGGGATATTTTTTAGACCAGAGGAAAGAGTGCCTCCTACTGGCCTTCCAACACCACCTCCAGCAGCATCTGGTCTCCCAGCCAGGGACTGACCATGACCAACCCTGCTTAGGAATTGGTTTTCAATAGCGGAGATTTGAAAACTTACTGTATGTCTGTTTCAATATTGAAATTCGATCTCCAGCTGTCCCATAGTAGTGAAAGTATAGTGGTCAGACAGGCAGGCAGCTTTTCTCAGCCAGTCGAAATCATGAATCAGCATTATTTTTATGGATATATACAAAGAAATGTCAATAGAAAACAGGTAAAACATAATTAAATGCAGCTAGTTTGCAATCTGTCCAGCTTCAGTTTGAAGGGATTGTGTTAGCTGTGTTGTTGGCTAGCTCCTCTGAACAATAGTGTCCTGACGAGAACCCATTTTCTATACCAGGTGAAATTGAGCGTCATTAGCTCATTGTTGTGGATGTATCCAAATAAATGTCACTAGAAAACAGCTTAAACAAATGCAAATACAGCTCTTTTGCTGTTATTCTGGTTGCACTGTTTGACGTGACTGTAAGTTAGCCGTAGTTGGCTAGCTAGCCAGCAAGGGATAAGAACATTGCCAGACAGTATGTCAATAGAATATTTAGAACGAACGACTGCGTCGCATCCATAGATACAGAACAGAAAGGCTTAACGACTGGGTCTCTGGTAACCAAAGACTTGTGTTGGAACTTTATCTTGTGGAAGGATGGAAAAGTATGAATACATTTGACTTTGTCTCGGGCCTAACGCCCATGCCAATGTATCCTCCAAACACTGGCTTCTCGGGCATTATCACTTAAGCATAAATGATTTCAGCCATCAGCTAATGCCATTTGCAGTTGAAATCCATAGCCAATATATGTTGTATTGAATAACAGTCTAATGTACATCAGGGTTTTGTAAGAACACATTGTCCTAATGAACAGCTAGCTTGTGCTTGTCATAACGTACTCTCATGGTCCATGCTATCCGGGTCCTTGGTACGTCCCTACACCATTGAAGTTGACATTTAAGATAGTTAAGATTAGGGTAAGGGTTAGAGCTAGGGTTAGTAGACAGTTAGTTGAAATATCACTGATAATCTGTAGAGCATCTTACAGATGGACTTTCCAAATAAATGTGATACTGGATTTACACCAGGTAACGGAATTGTGGTTCCTGATCTGTACTACACAGAAATGCATAATTATGGATATGAATGTCATTCTCTTCATCTGGATGTAGCCTAAATATGTACATGATGGTATAAATATGCACAATCCTCCTTTGCACATTTGGGTATTATTCTACACACTATTATTTTGTTATTCTTTTTAATGAGCTCTGCCCCTAAACAAGATCACATTGGGTTGGGCTGGATCTGACCAAATTTGAACCAATCATAGACATCTATGTTTCACAAGTTTGGATATCAGAGTACAGCACAGTAGAGCTCAATAGAGTGAAGCACAGTACAGCACAGCACAGTTGAGTAGAGTTCAGTACAGTACAGTACAATAGAGTACAGGAGAGTACAATTAAGAACATAGTTCAGTACAGTATAGTACAACACAATACATTATAGTGTACTCAACTCTTGTGTTCTACTTGTGAACCCAACTGTGGTTTTTAAACGGAATTTCGAGTTTCAATCACTTAATAATTCATAAACAAAATGTATATCAGTAAAAACACTAACTAATTGATAATAAATGTTTACTTCTGTGAACCTTTATTATCCTCCCTCCTCATGAGAGAGAGAAATCTTAAAGATATGTATGTTTTTGGTAATGGAATTTCAAGGCAATGTTCCTTAAACTTAAAGAATGCAGAAACATGTTGATTTTTCTTGGCAGGGTTCTTTACTTGAACATTATTGTATTTTAATGTATTTTTAATACCTTTTAAGACTTTCTGGTAGATATTTTCTAAGACCCCTTTTCCATCCTAATTTTTAGGATGGAAAATGGTTGAAAAATGTGCATATGCCTTACTTCCACAAAAATATGGAATCTTAGTTTTCATTTGACACCCACATTTACATGTTCTTATGAAATTCACCTGTTGGTTCTCATGGGTCCTTTTGTTTACATTGAAATGACATCTGTAGAAAGAGATGAGTCTCCCAAAGCTGCTGTGGGATAAAAGTAACTTGCCTGGATAAGGCTGGATGACACTGTGGCTGAGGGGTTTGCAGGGGACTGCAATGTGATCAGAGATAGAGAGGGGGAAGATTCCAAGGAATAAAACAAATTCCAGTGGGTGCTCTATCAGAGTGGGAAAAATAGAAGAAAAATGGTGGGAAAAATGGAAGAAACAATTAAAAGGGAAGAGGGAAATCAAATTTTGCGTTGGAGCGACAGAAATAGAAAGCTGAGAAAATATGTTTTGTGAGTGTATGGTAGTGACTTGAAATTAAAGAATGCTGTAAAATAAACACAATGATTCATTAATGTCACTCGATTGTCATGGATAAATGCATCTACATTGCATTTTTTTTATTTACAGGCAAAAAGTTCAATGTGTACATCGTTACACAAATGATTCAAGATTAAAAGTATTTTAAACTTTTTTTCCTGAGTGTTTTGATTTAGTTAAAAGGTTTCAGTTAGGAAACCACTTTGACAGCTGCCTGCTTTTGACTTTATTCTGTCTGTATCAGATTGTATTTTACAAACAATGAATAAGGCAAATAAAGTGGCAGCTTTTGATGTTTTATATCAGTGGACAGAAGCCTATATTAAAGTAATCTCACTTTTAAAAGTTAATATTCTCTTAACTCGTACCAAAATAAGGATGTTGACTCATCCTTTACTCATATATGTGTCTGAAGCATGAATTGGAAAAAAACACTTAAAAACCCCACCTCAAACTTGTATCTCAAAATTACCGTTTCAAAAATGAATGCTACTTCCATATAGAGGATGATGTCATCCTCCTGAGGAGGAAGAGCTAGCCAATCAGCGTTCCACTTGCATTCATTTTTTTCACCTCTACGGGATTGGTGACCCCCCCCCCCCCACCCCCCCACGGGATGGTTGAGCTGATGTGCACTAATGTGATTAGCATGAGGCTGTAAGTAACAAGAACATTTCCCAGGACATAGACATGTCTGATATGGGCAGATTTACAGATTGTCCAATTTACAGTAGCTATTACAGTGAAAGAATACCATGCTATTGTTTGAGGAGCGTGCACAGTTATGAACTTGAAAATGTATCAATAAACCAATTAGGCCCATCTGGGCAGACTTGATACAACATTTTGCTGCCATTTTTACAACACTGACAATGTGTTTTACAACACATTTTTACAACACTGCTGCCATTTTCATCTGGATCTTCGCAACTAGCTAACCGCAATCCCGGGTGACTACCCCTGGCTAGCGTTTCCATCCCGGAGCAAGCACCAATTAGCCTGAAGCTAGCCCGGCCAGTGCTCCTGTGCTACCACCGAAGCCCACTCCTGGGCTACAATATCCAGACCCCCTCTACTGCCGGGGCACGGAACACTGCCGATCCTCTACGACTGGAATACCAACTACTTCTCTGATAGAGTTCAGTGTGTCGAATCGGAGGGCCTGTTGTACGGGCCTCTGGCAGTCTCTATCGGGATGCCACAGGGTTCAATTCTCGGGCTGACTCTCTTCTCTGTATACTTCAATGATGTGGCTCTTGCTGCTGGTGATTCTCTGATCCACCTCTACGCAGACGACACCATTCTGTATACTACTGGCCCCTCTTTGGACACTGTGTTAACAAACCTCCAGACAAGCTTCAATGCCATACAACACTCCTTCCGTGGCCTCCAACTGCTCTTAAATGCAAGTAAAACTAAATGCATGCTATTCAGTCGATCACTGCCCGCACCTGCTCGCCAGTCCAGCATAATTTCTCTGGGCGGCTCTGACTTAGAATACGTGGACAACTACAAATATCTGGGTGTCTGGTTAGACCATAAACTCTACTTCCAGACTCACATTAAGCATCTCCAATCCAAAATTAAATCTAGAATTGGCTTCCTATACCGCAACAAAGCATCCTTCACTCATGCTGCCAAACATACCCTCGTAAAACTGACCAAATCAAATGTATTTGTCACATACACATGGTTAGCAGATGTTAATGCGAGTGTAGCGAAATGCTTGTGCTTCTAGTTCCGACAATGCAGTAATAACCAACGAGTAATCTAACTAACAATTCCAAAACTACTACCTTATACCCACAAGTGTAAAGGGATAAAGAATATGTACATAAAGATATATGAATGAGTGATGGTACAGAGCGGCATAGGCAAGATGCAGTAGATGGTATCGAGTACAGTATATACATATGAGATAAGTATGTAAACAAAGTGGCATAGTTTAAAGTGGCTAGTGATACATGTATTACATAAAGATGCAGTAGATGATATAGAGTACAGTATATACCCTACATTATTTATCTCATTTGTATACGTATGTAAACATTATATTAAGTAGCATTGTTTAATGTGGCTAGTGATATATTTTACATCAATTCCCATTATTAAAGTGGCTGGAGTTGAGTCAGTGTGTTGGCAGCAGCCACTCAATGTTAGTGGTGGCTGTTTAACAGTCTGATGGCCTTGAGATAGAAGCTGTTTTTCAGTCTCTCTGTCCCAGCTTTGATGCACCTGTACTGACCTCGCCTTCTGGATGATAGCGGGGTGAACAGGCAGTGGCTCGGGTCGTTGTTGTCCTTGATGATCTTTATGGCCTTCCTGTGACATCGGGTGGTGTAGATGTCCTGGAGGGCAGGTAGTTTGCCCCCGGTGATGCGTTGTGCAGACCTCACTACCTTCTGGAGAGCCTTACGGTTGTGGGCGGAACAGTTGCCGTACCAGGCGGTGATACAGCCCGACAGGATGCTCTCGATTGTGCATCTGTAGAAATTTATGAGTGCTTTTGGTGACACGCCAAACTTCTTCAGCCTCCTGAGATTGAAGAGGCGCTGCTGCGCCTTCTTCACGATGCTGTCTGTGTGGGTGGACCAATTCAGTTTGTCTGTGATGTGTATGCCAAGGAACTTAAAACTTACTACCCTCTCCACTACTGTTCCATCGATGTGGATAGGGGGGTGTTCCCTCTGCTGTTTCCTGAAGTCCACAATCATCAACATAGTTTTGTTGACGTTGAGTGAGGTTATTTTCCTGACACCACACTCCGAGGGCCCTCACCTCCTCCCTGTAGGCCGTCTCGTTGTTGTTGGTAATAAAGCCTACCACTTTTGTGTGGTCCGCAAACTTGATGATTGAGTTGGAGGCGTGCGTGGCCACGCAGTCGTGGGTGAACAGGGAGTACAGGAGAGGGCTCAGAATGCACCCTTGTGGGGCCCCAGTGTTGAGGATCAGCGGGGTGGAGATGTTGTTACCTACCCTCACCACCTGGGGGCGGCCCGTCAGGAAGTCCAGTACCCAGTTGCACAGGGCGGGGTCGAGACCCAGGGTCTCGAGCTTGATGACGAGTTTGGAGGGTACTATGGTGTTAAATGCTGAGCTGTAGTCGATGAACAGCATTCTCACATAGGTATTCCCCTTGTCCAGATGGGTTAGGGCAGTGTGCAGTGTGGTTGAGATTGCATCGTCTGTGGACCTATTTGGGCGGTAAGCAAATTGGAGCGGGTCTAGGGTGTCAGGTAGGGTGGAGGTGATATGGTCCTTGACTAGTCTCTCAAAGCACTTCATGATGACGGAAGTGAGTGCTACGGGGCGGTAGTCGTTTAGCTCAGTTACCTTAGCTTTCTTGGGAACAGGAACAATGGTGGCCCTCTTGAAGCATGTGGGAACAGCAGACTGGGATAAGGATTGATTGAATATGTCCGTAAACACACCAGCCAGCTGGTCTGCGCATGCTCTGAGGGCGCGGCTGGGGATGCCGTCTGGGCCTGCAGCCTTGCGAGGGTTAACACGTTTAAATGTTTTACTCACCTCGGCTGCAGTGAAGGAGAGTCCGCATGTTTTGGTTGCGGGCCGTGTCAGTGGCACTGTATTGTCCTCAAAGCAGGCAAAAAAGTTATTTAGTCTGCCTGGGAGCAAGACATCCTGGTCCGTGACTGGGCTGGTTTTCTTTTTGTAATCCGTGACTGACTGTAGACCCTGCCACATACCTATTGTGTCTGAGCCGTTGAATTGCGATTCTACTTTGTCTCTATACTGACGCTTAGCTTGTTTGATTGCCTTGCGGAGGGAATAGCTACACTGTTTGTATTCGGTCATGTTTCCGGTCACCTTGCCCTGATTAAAAGCAGTGGTTCGCGCTTTCAGTTTCATGCGAATGCTGCCATCAATCCACGGTTTCTGGTTTGGGAATATTTTAATCGTTGCTATGGGAACGACATCTTCAACTCACGTTCTAATGAATTCTCTCACCGAATCAGCGTATTCGTCAATGTTGTTGTTTGACGCAATACGAAACGTATCCCAGTCCACGTGATGGAAGCAGTCTTGGAGCGTGGAATCAGATTGGTCGGACCAGCTTTGAACAGACCTCAGCGTGGGAGCTTCTTGTTTTAGCTTCTGTTTGTAGCCAGGGATCAACAAAATGTAGTCGTGGTCAGCTTTTCCGAAAGGAGGGCGGGGGAGGGCCTTATATGCGTTGCGGAAGTTAGAATAGCAATGATCCAAGGTTTTACCAGCCCTGGTTGCGCAATCGATATGCTGAAACAATTTAGGGAGTCTTGTTTTCAGATTAGCCTTGTTAAAATCCCCAGCTACAATGAATGCAGCCTCAGGATACATGGATTCCTCGACTTCGGTGATGTCATCTATAAAATAGCCTCCAACATTCTACTCAACAAACTAGATGCAGTCTATCACAGTGCCATCCGTTTTGTCACCAAAGCCCCATACACTACCCACCATTGCGACCTGTACACTCTCGTTGGTTGGCCCTCGCTTCATACTCGTCGCCAAACCAACTGGCTTCAGGTTATCTACAAGTCTCTGCTAGGTAAAGCCACGCCTTATCTCAGCTCACTGGTCACCATAGCAGCACCCACTCGTAGCACGTGCTCCAGCAGGTATATCTCACTGGTCACCCCCAAAGCCAATTCCTCCTTTGGTCGTCTTTCCTTCCAGTTCTATGCTGCCAATGACTGGAACAAACTGCAAAAATCTCTGAAGCTGGAGATTCACATCTCCCTCACTAGCTTTAAGCACCAGCTGTCAGAGCAGCTCACAGGTCACTGCAACTGTACATAGCCCATCTGTAAACAGCCCATCTATCTACCTACCTCATCCCCATACTCTCCTTTGCACCCCAGTATCTCTACTTGCACATTCATCTTCTGCACATCTACCATTCCAGTGTTTAATTGCTATATTGTAATTACTTCACCACCATGGCCTATTTATTGCCTTAACTTACCTCAATTG